>NC_066585.1:391578653-391884486 GCF_024323335.1 Lathyrus oleraceus
TTTACAACTCAAAAAGTCAAACAGACAAACTAATGGCAACAGTTAACTGTACAAAGTCAAACAGCCCATGCATCAAGGCAAAGCACAAGCTCAACTCAAAGGAGATAATCCACCTACAAAACAACTCAATGTTATCTAATCATCAACCAAAAAGCCAACTCAAGCCAGTGAATCAATTCCTCAAGGCCATATGCTTCTTGTCCTGAAAACACAACTCAACATAAGCACTAACACTAGGACAAGGCCTAGGGTCAAAGAGGGAGAAATAATTCAAAACAGAACATGAAATTGGCATGAATCAAGCTTAATCCAATTAGAACATCATCCAAAAAGCCTCATGTCCATATCATCAACCAATTTCATTTCACCAAGCATATAAGGCCAAGCATGCAAGTTCAAAGCTCATTGAAGCAAACAGAATGAACCAATCCACATCAACTCAAGCATAACTCAATAAATCCCAAGAAAAATCATGGCTAAACAGCATACATCACATGATCAAGACACCAAAAATCAAGGCATTTGGACAAGTGGAGGTATGGCAATTAAATTCTCTAAGGCAAGGTAAGGCAAAACAAGCTCAAATGAGGCACAAATAGATGCATCAACTTCACACAAGCCTAAAACAGAATTGACACATGATAAATGTCTCAAACCAAAGCCACAATAAACTTCAAAGTATCTAGGATCAATGTGCAAAATTTCAAGTTCATATGACAAAACATCCAGCATTTCACAAATCATCTAAGTTCATGACTATCAAAAAGTCCACAAATGACTAATCAGCAAAGAAAATACCAAAAAATTAAAAATGCATCCAAACATTCTACAAACATTCACAAGCATCCTAACACCCAAGTATCATCATGCAAAAATTCACATCATTTGGCATTGAATTGGCATGGCAATAAAAATCAACAAGTCAAGCAAGCAAAGGTGTGACACATTGTCACACCTACATAATCATGTCATATCTCAACAACCAGAAAGGAAAAAATGCAAACTCTATACCAAAATGACCATTAGGATGTCTATTTTAAGCATGCCAATTTCACAATTATAGGATCAAAACTCATCATTTCATGAAGGATATGGCATGAAAGGTCAAGAAAATACACACATGAACAATCCCTAAGCCAAAACAAAATTCATGCGTGCACAATTTCTGGAAAAATATTCATAAAATACTAGACATCATGAGGATCATCATCAAAAAAATCCCAGGCAATTTGGATCAATATCCAATGAGTTATGGTTTTTGGAATGAAGGGAAAATAAAAAAACATGAAAAGCTTGTACATGAATAGCATGGTGCAAATGAATTAAAATGCAAAGGCAAATGTGGAATGTCCCTCAGCTGGAATCGAAGGGAGTATATATTTGAACTAGCGCGCGCTACAGTGTGAAACTCACCGTTTCACTTAAAGCACCAGGACACGTGGTCCATGCATGGCGAAAAAAACACATAAGCGCATGCAGAACAAGCTATGAAGATCAAACATTTCTGGAATTGAAAACCCTAGGTGTTCATCCATGTTCTTCGCAAATTTCCAGGTCAAGAACAAATGTCACAGAAAATCAAAATCAATACACCAATAGATAGATCTCTCATCATGCAACACGAATCTAAACTTGATTTAACCTAATTCTCATTACTATGCATGGATCGAGCAAAGTAAGTTTTGTCCATCAAACATAAATCACAATAACTTTCTTGTTTCTTGATGAAATTTAATGCCACAAAGCTCAGTATTCTCTACATTCAAAGATCTACCACATGCATATCCTAATTTCATGAATTGTAAGATTCGAATCCTGACCTTAAGTGAAGTGCAGAAATGGATTCGTGACTTTCAAGCCTTGTAATGTCCAAACAGGTGTTCTTCAACTCTTGGATGAATGAATGGATGAGATTTGAGTGTTAATCTTGCACGATTCTTGCAGAAAATCCAACTGCCATGGATGATGCAACTTGCAACAGTCTTTGAATCAGCTTGCAAATCACTGGATCTTGCTTCAATAGCCTTAATTATGCATATGGATGAAGGATTGATCAGAAACAAAGCAGCATGTTTATGAAGAATTTTGAAGAAAAGTTGAGAGAAAGTTTGAAGAGATTTTGGAAACTAGATCTAGATCTGAGAATTATGCAATGTTAATCCCAAAACAGTTATGATTATGTTTATATATGGGAGTGCTAATGAAGTTGTTAATCCCAATTAGCCAAAATGCAAATGATTAGTGAAATGCAAGTGTTATGCAAATTTTTTCAATTCACCCTATATGCATGAAAGCAATGGAACAGTGCAAGTTTTCTGAGCCAAATCCACTTGAAATGATGTTTCTAAACCAAGGCAAGTGATACCATGTAAAAACAATGCCTATTTTTCAAATTGCCATTTTCCCTCCAAAATTCAAATGGAAATTCAAATATTTTTGTGATCAAATGCATGGCTTATGATGTATAATTTGGATAGCTCATGTCAAAACAAGAATGTGCAAAAAAATCCCACTCCATTTGGCCTTATGGTTCAAAAGTTATGCACTTGTGAAGTTCAAATTTGCTTGACCAAGATTTGACCATATCTTCTCAACCATACATGAGAAATTCATGTTCTTGGACTTTTTGGAAATGGGAGAACAAGATCTACAACTTTCATGTTGGACAAAATTTCATTTGAAGCTTTATTGGTGATGTAATCTTGAGGAGAAAACCTTTCCATTTTTGACAATTTAGAATTACAAGTCACTTTCTATTTTTGGAAAGTTTTGTCCTGACTTTATTTTCTTCAATGTTGATGTTTGAAATGTCAAATGAAATTGTTTTGGACATGAATGAAGTGTCTCTAACCCTCTCCCACCTCCAAATCCAACAGTTGACTTGTGGTTGACTTTTGTGGACTGATAGATTGCTTGGTTATGCACAGATGAATTTGAGCCTCAATCTCCTGATGAAATGGCTCCACAATGAAACCCTAGCTTCCACAAGCTCAATAAGACCATATGATGATCCCCATCTCCATGAAAACCTCATCTCCTTGACAAGCCCTGATTGGCACAATATAACTGATTAGGGTTGACCAGAGGTCAAAACCCTAATCCCAGGAACTGATCAGGCACATGAACCTCTTGGTGATGATAAGACCATGATGATGGTGATGTACCACCTCAACCAAGATAATACCCAATCTCCTTGAGGAACCAAGAAACCCTAATTGAAGCACAATCCTCAGATGATTAGTGATCAATTCATGAGACCCTCAAACTTGAATCTTTTAACCTCTTTATCTTCTGAGAAAGACTTAGGAGGATGACTTGCTCAATGTTTCCACATGATATGCAATATGCAATGACTAATGCCCTAAAGATGAAATGCAATATGCTAGTCCCAAGAGAGGAGGGCAAATTTTGAGGTGTTACAGCTTTTAGATTTAATAAGTAAAAATAAAGAAGACCTTATTTGGAGTTCATATGATCACCCATCTGCTTTGAAATGTAAGAAAAGTCTAAGTACACAAGCTTGTTCCAAGAGGTATGACCAAAAAGTCAACCATTTTAAGTCAAAGTTCCAAGGATCATAACTCCTTCAATTCTCAACATTTTTTAATGCCTTATTTTGAATATGAGTCTTATAAATATCCTCTACAACTTCTCTTTACATGACAAGATCTAATTATGCTTGGAGGATATTCAAAAGTTTGGAGACATTATAGGTCATTGTGGACTTAGTGAAATTTGACCTATTTTCATGTGACTTTTCCCCAACTTTCAAAGATCATAACTTCTTCAATTTCTGAAATATTAGGATGATTGGTTTTTGAAAAATTCATTTGTGATACCCTCTACAAGTGTTCTTCAAGGATCAAGGTCAGAATATGCTTGGAAGGCCATGGAATTCATTGAAACATTACATGTCATTTTCAGCCATGAAGCACTCAAATTTTTCTAAGTTATATGATCAGTTTTTCATGCCAACTTCAACATGACATAACTTTGTGCTCAAGCATACAAATGAAACCTTTATTGGAATTTGTAATGTTTTCCATGATGTTAGCACATTGCAAAAAGAATGATATCAAAAAGCCTCCTGAGTAGGGTGCCCCATTAGGTTAAACATGGTGACTTGGAATTGAAGAAATTGCCATTGCCCGAGTTTTGAACTTCACTAATCTTAATACTAAGCCAAATTAGCATGTTTTTTGGACCTAAACGTTTAAACAAGTCTCCAGAAGTTAATTGAACCTTAAAATGCAACATTTGGCCGAGTCTTGATGAGTTTCAAGTCACACTTTTCATTTTGCACGAATTCTGCATCATTTCACACGTATTTGGATCCAATCACATTTCCTATAAATAAAATAAACTATTGCATTCATTTCCAATCTTTGGAGAGCCAAGATATCCCTGCTGCAACTTGAATGTTTTATAGAAAATCCAACTATCGTGTTTTGAGTTTCAGGTTATTTCAATCCAATTTCTTGATCTGTTAGCAAGCACCTCGGCATCCTCTAAAACTTTTGCAACAATTCCCAAGCTCTAATACCTTCTGAAGTGGTCTAACCAGATCGAGCATGATTAACTTCTGATCATCATCTGTACAAAGTGGTTCTGAGCATCATTTGGACTCAAACAAGTTACCACAATATAGTCCTTCACTCTCTAATGTTTTCCCCTAACTTATCTGGTGTTGATTGATCGTGTTCATCATTTAATTTAATTTTTAGTGGCTTGCTTATTTCTGAAACTTCTCTGAAATTCCATTTGCTCAGTTTATATAAATGAATTTGGAGCTTGAGGTTGAATTCGGGATGAGAAGAGGATCACAATGGTGGTAGTCTCGTGTTCTGAATTTACCAAATAATGAAACTCCAGTGAGAGCTCACCTGAGAAGATGGTCAGAGTTTTCTCAGGTTGTCTGAGTTTGGTCATACATTTGGAGGAACAAAATATTCTGATTGGTTAGATTTAAACTAGATCTTGTGTTTGGCTTGCAGCGCGTTCCAGCGTGTTCTCTAACATATGGAGTGTTGGATCTGCCACGTCAATTAATGAGGCGTGATACAACGCTCCGTGTTTTTTCTGATTTTAATTATTTTTCTTTTATTATTTTTAATTGCTTTTTTATTTCAAAATTCATAGTAATTTCATTTTTTATCCAAAAATCTCAAAATACTTTCTAAAATTCTTTTTTATTTTTCTTCATCTGATTTTTTATTTTTCACATTTTATTTCATGGATTTTCTATTTTTCATGAATTTTCTCCTTTCTCCTTTGTTTTATTGGTTAAAAAATATATTTCTTCATTTTTAAGTTCCGGAAATATTATTATATGCTTCTTAATTTATTTTCATCCTTCCATAATTTTCTTGGCCATTTATTTGGTGTTTTGAAGGACTTTATGAAATTTCCATTTTATTTCTATTTTAAAATTCATTTAGAAATACTTTTGGAGCATTTTTATTTCATTTTATTGAATTTTATATTTGTGTGACCCTTGTGAACTTCTGTTGACCTTGGATCATGATGTTTTAGACTTCAAGTCTCATCAAATTCAATGGATCTTGGGCGTTGGTGGGTGAAAACCCTAATCCACCAAAATGGATGATTAATTTTGATGATGACTTGATCAAACTTTTGGTTCAATTTGGGTGTGACTTCTCTTACTTTTTTTCTTCTTCATCTCCTTATTTCCCTTTGATCAATTGGATGTCTTATGTCCATCTTATTCGTGATGTATGGATTGGTACTTGATGAACTTTCACCATTTTAAATCTACCTCCTAGTTGATAATGGATCATTTAAGGTACTTTGAATTGATGCATAAGTTTTTCCTAAGTTCCATGAAGTGTGGATTGAAGTGATCGACCATCCTCCTAGCCTTTGTGCTTAATCATTCACTCCTTTTCTTTTTGTGTGACATGACTTTAGGAGAATGATTTATATATCATTTCTCTAGCATGTATTAACACAAACATTATTATTGACCGACCTCAGATAGTTGTGACTTCTACATAAATTCAATTACGATTGTTTAACATAGTGCTAAATTTTTCCCAAGAAAAATAAAGAATTTTTATAAGTGAGATTGTAAGTCTCCTATTCCTCATGGTATTGTTGAAAATCTTGCTCCTTTTCCACTTGTGAGAGCTAGTGGCATACTTAACGATTTTATCCAAGTTCGAGCCCTTCTCATAAATGATGTATAAGGTCATATTTTCATGCTTGTGAGTGGATAGTTAAGTGTTCTCTAAAAAATATCCAAAGCATTTTTAATATTTGATTACTAATATCCTTTACTAACATTTTTTGTATTAATTTTTACCTCAAATGTCATTTACTGTATGCTTTTATTTTATGTCATTTACTTAATGCTTTTATATTTATGTCATTTACTTTATACTTTATGTTAGCATCCCATATCATATTATTGGTTATTTTGTCATTTGTTCTTTGTCCATTTGGACTTTACTTTCATAGCATTGTAAAGAAGACATTAATCAAGAAAAAACCTAAATAAGAAACTTGTTAAATCTTGATTCATGTACTTGTGGTTACTATCCTTAGCAATGATTGTGGAGTTATGAACTTAGAATTAGGACCTTGACATTTGCTTGGCAACTTGTGATTTGAGACCTTAGAACTCATCTGGTACTTTTGACTTTGGACTTTCTTTTAGAAGACTTGGTTGAGTGACTCTAGTTTTATCTGACACATGAGTTATTATTTTCTTATTTAGGCTTGCAGAGGCTTAGTCCAAAGGAGGGAATTCTTGATTGACTTATGTCATAAAGCTTTATATTTTCTTGGTTAGATCTTTCCTTCATAGATTTTACTTTATTCTCTAGGATAATCTCTTCTTCTCCTCCCTTTCTTTAATTTCAAAAACTTATCTCTTTTTCAAAACGTTCTTGTTTTTTTAAAATTACACCATTTTCTCAATAACCCTTGACTTATGTCAAGTGATTTTCAAAACTTTTTCCTTAATAAATGCTAATTCATCTTAAGCATATTCAGACCAATTTCAAAAGACTAAGAAATTCATAACTCACTCAAATCATTTTTGTGCCCTTTGTGCACTTTTCCTTTTAAACTTTTTCCAAGGCATTAGACATAAGTCATTTCGATAGTTGAGATATAATCTCCTATCTCCATATCATTGATGATAAATTTTTTCCATTTAAGAGAGCTAGTGGCATAGTTATTGATCCTTATCCAAGTTGGAGCCTTCTCATGATGATTTAAAGTTCTCATACTTGTATGTGACTAGTTGAGTATTCTCCTTAAGATGACAAAATTCTTTCCCATTAAAAATGAATCAAAACAAACATCTTTGTTATATTTACCATGAACTATGAGGTTTAGATCATCCATTGCACTTTTTTGATACGTAGGCATGAGATTTCAAAAGGTTTGGCAAACACAAAAATTATAAAAAAAAAATTTATTTTCCCATCTCTCCAATCTTGTGCAAACAATACCCATTTTTCAAACCAAAAGGCAAATTTTCAAATAGGTTCTCATGGAGTACGATGGATGTTTAGGGTACTAATATCTTCCCTTTGCATAACTAACCCCAAGACCCTTATCTCTCTTATTAGTTTTGTTTTAAAACTTCTTCGGGTTTTGTTCCTAACTTTTCCCTTTTCCTTTGGAAACAATAAAAGCGCGGTGGCGACTCTTGCTTTGCGAGTTAAGTTAATCGATAGCTTAATCTCAAATTTTTACCGCTACAAGAATGTGTTTTGATTCAAATACATTTGAATTGGGTCTGAATTCGTGTGAATTAATATGGAGAATTTGAGATCCCGATCGTATGATAATTTGGTGCCAAACTCGTGATTTTGGAGCTTCTCAAGTCGTTTCAAGTTATCTTCGGATGCGTTTAGTCATGGGTAATTGGTTTGAACACGTGAGAAGTGGTCCCAAGTTGATTTTTTCATGATTTAACATTATAGGTCATGGACCAAAACAGATTTAGGTCACCATGTTCAAGTTTAACCTAAATCCAATCTACTTGTACGTTTTCTGATTTTCTTTGAGCCAAGTGATCAATTCATGAAGTAGAATAAGATGAAAAAAGAATCAATCCAAAAGGATCTTTGAGATGAAAGTTGTAGGCTTATGAAGTGGAAGTCATGACCTGAAAATTAGGTTGGGGAATTCGCCAAGCACTTTGTAGCATGGTTAGTTAATTTGAGGTCCAATGTTCATGATGCCATAACTTTTGATTCCCTCGTGCATTTTGAGCCAAACTTGGGCAAAATGATCTTTGAAATAAGTTCTTGATTTTGAAATGGCAAGGGTGGAAAGTAGGGGTCATGACAAGGTTTTGGCCCATTTTGGCAATTGGGTTGTTTGCACAAATGCAGTCCTTAATGAATGAATTTATGTTTGACCCTTGAGTTAAAGTTGTAGGGGATCCCTAAATGCATATTTGGATTTAAAAATCTTGTCATTTAGATAAAAAATGAAAGAGTTATGAGGTTCGGACCAAAGGCATGTCATACTTGCAAGCTAGGTCAAACCAACTTGTATCCCTTTACAGTTTTGATGTTTTCATGCATTTTAATCCATGATGATGATGTAATAAGAATAAAGCAAAACAAACAATCACACAATTAGCACACACTATATACAAACAAAGTGGGCTCACACAAGGGTTAGGCTGTGAAACACAAGCCAACTGTAATCGGGTGATGTTAGCTCTTAACCCTAACATTGAGAGTTAGGGTGAAGCAGATGAAATGGGAAGTGAGGGTGTGCCTCACAGCTCTTATCCCTGGCCAGGGAGAGCTTCAGACAAATGAAAGTGTGGGTTCAGAAAGTGGGAACCCTTCTACACTTATGACTGACTCAACAGAGATCTTGGGTTAATATCCACAATGCATCAACATGTAATGTGAGCAAAGGGATGACACACAGACTAACAGGAGATGGGTTACACATCTCTTTTATCTGTCAATTGCCTTATCAAAGGTCTCTTTCTGGTTGACACAAACATAAACAAACACAAGCATTGCCTCTTAAGGAGGGCTTCAGACAGGTGCCTGACCAAGTAACAGGCCAGGTTTCCAGACTACATGAAGTCTGTGGGTTATACCTCAATTGGTTAAGCAACCAAGCAACAGCCAAAGCAAGTTCAAAGAACTTTAGCAACTAATGTACCTGAAAACAATCTAACTCAGTCAGTTTACAACTCAAAAAGTCAAACAGACAAACTAATGGTCAACAGTTAACTGTACAAAGTCAAACAGCCAATGCATCAAGGCAAAGCACAAGCTCAACTCAAAGGATCTAATCCACCTACAAAACAACTCAATGTTATCTAATCATCAACCAAATAAGCCAACTCAAGCCAGTGAATCAATTCCTCAAGGCCATATGCTTCTTGTCCTGAAAACACAACTCAAACATAAGCACTAACCACTAGGACAAGGCCTAGGGTCAAAGAGGGAGAAATAATTCAAAACAGAACATGAAAATTGGCATGAATCAAGCTTAATCCAATTAGAACATCATCCAAAAAGCCTCATGTCCATATCATCAACCAATTTCATTTCACCAAGCATATAAGGCAAAGCATGCAAGTTCAA
This sequence comes from Lathyrus oleraceus, assembly GCF_024323335.1. NCBI lineage: Eukaryota > Viridiplantae > Streptophyta > Magnoliopsida > Fabales > Fabaceae > Lathyrus > Lathyrus oleraceus. Next base: position 391,588,247 of record NC_066585.1, read on the forward strand.
AGCTCATTGAAGCAAACAGAATGAACCAATCCACATCAACTCAAGCATAATTCAATAAATCCCAAGAAAAATCATGGCTAAACAGCATACATCACATGATCAACACACCAATAATCAAGGCATTTGGACAAGTGGAGGTATGGCAATTAAATTCTCTAAGGCAAGGTAAGGCAAAACAAGCTCAAATGAGGCACAAATAGATGCATCAACTTCACACAAGCCTAAAACAGAATTGACACATGATAAATGTCTCAAACCAAAGCCACAATAAACTTCAAAGTGTCTAGGATCAATGTGCAAAATTTCAAGTTCATATGACAAACATCCAGCATTTCACAAATCATCTAAGTTCATGACTATCAAAAAGTCCACAAATGACTAATCAGCAAAGAAAATACCAAAAAATTAAAAATGCATCCAAACATTCTACAAACATTCACAAGCAATCCTAACATCCAGAAGTATCATCATGCAAAAATTCACATCATTTGGCATTGAATTGGCATGGCAAATAAAATCAACAAGTCAAGCAAGCAAAGGTGTGACACACATTGTCACACCTACATTAATCATGTCATATCTCAACAACCAGAAATGGAAAAATGCAAACTCTATACCAAAATGACCATTAGGATGTCTATTTTAAGCATGCCAAATTTCACAATTATAGGATCAAAGCTCATCATTTCATGAAGGATATGGCATGGAAGGTCAAGAAAATACACACATGAACAATCCCTAAGCCAAAACAAAATTCATGCGTGCACAATTTCTGGAAAAATATTCATAAAATACTAGACATCATGAGGATCATCATGCAAAAAATCCCAGGCAATTTGGATCAATATCCAATGAGTTATGGTTTTTGGAATGAAGGGAAAAATAAAAAAACATGGAAAAGCTTGTACATGAATAGCATGGTGCAAATGAATTAAAATGCAAAGGCAAATGTGGAATGTCCCTCAGCTGGAATCGAAGGGAGTATATATTTGAACTAGCGCGCGCTACAGTGTGAAACTCACCGTTTCACTTAAAGCACCAGGACACGTGGTCCAATGCATGGCGAAAAAACACATAAGCGCATGCAGAACAAGGCTATGAAGATCAAACAATTTCTGGAATTGAAAACCCTAGGTGTTCATCCATGTTCTTCGCAAATTTCCAGGTCAAGAACAAATGTCACAGAAAATCAAAATCAATACACCAATAGATAGATCTCTCATCATGCAACACGAATCTAAACTTGATTTAACCTAATTCTCATTACTATGCATGGATCGAGCAAAGTAAGTTTTGTCCATCAAACTTTAAATCACAATAACTTTCTTGTTTCTTGATGAAATTTAATGCCACAAAGCTCAGTATTCTCTACATTCAAAGATCTACCACATGCATATCCTAATTTCATGAATTGTAAGATTCGAATCCTGACCTTAAGTGAAGTGCAGAAATGGATTCGTGACTTTCAAGCCTTGTAATGTCCAAACAGGTGTTCTTCAACTCTTGGATGAATGAATGGATGAAGATTTGAGTGTTAATCTTGCACGATTCTTGCAGAAAATCCAACTGCCATGGATGATGCAACTTGCAACAGTCTTTGAATCAGCTTGCAAATCACTGGATCTTGCTTCCAATAGCCTTAATTATGCATATGGATGAAGGATTGATCAAGAACTAAGCAATGTTTATGAAGAATTTTGAAGAAAAGTTGAGAGAAAGTTTGAAGAGATTTTGGAAACTAGATCTAGATCTGAGAATTATGCAATGTTAATCCCAAAAACAGTTATGATTATGTTTATATATGGAGTGCTAATGAAGTTGTTAATCCCAATTAGCCAAAATGCAAATGATTAGTGAAATGCAAGTGTTATGCAAATTTTTTCAATTCACCCTATATGCATGAAAGCAATGGAACAGTGCAAGTTTTCTGAGCCAAATCCACTTGAAATGATGTTTCTAAACCAAGGCAAGTGATACCATGTAAAAACAATGCCTATTTTTCAAATTGCCATTTTCCCTCCAAAATTCAAATGGAAATTCAAATATTTTTGTGATCAAAATGCATGGCTTATGATGTATAATTTGGATAGCTCATGTCAAAACAAGAATGTGGCAAAAAATCCCACTCCATTTGGCCTTATGGTTCAAAAGTTATGCACTTGTGAAGTTCAAATTTGCTTGACCAAGATTTGACCATATCTTCTCAACCATACATGAGAAATTCATGTTCTTGGACTTTTTGGAAATGGGAGAACAAGATCTACAACTTTCATGTTGGACAAAATTTCATTTGAAGCTTTATTGGTGATGTAATCTTGAGGAGAAAACCTTTCCATTTTTGGCAATTTAGAATTACAAGTCACTTTCTATTTTTGGAAAGTTTTGTCCTGACTTTATTTTCTTCAATGTTGATGTTTGAAATGTCAAATGAAACTTGTTTGGACATGAATGAAGTGTCTCTAACCCTCTCCCACCTCCAAATCCAACAGTTGACTTGTGGTTGACTTTTGTGGACTGATAGATTGCTTGGTTATGCACAGATGAATTTGAGCCTCAATCTCCTGATGAAATGGCTCCACAATGAAACCCTAGCTTCCACAAGCTCAATAAGACCATATGATGATCCCCATCTCCATGAAAACCTCATCTCCTTGACAAGCCCTGATTGGCACAATACAACTGATTAGGGTTGACCAGAGGTCAAAACCCTAATCCCAAGGAACTGATCAGGCACAATGAACCTCTTGGTGATGATAAGACCATGATGATGGTGATGTACCACCTCAACCAAGATAATACCCAATCTCCTTGAGGAACCAAGAAACCCTAATTGAAGCACAATCCTCAGATGATTAGTGATCAATTCATGAGACCCTCAAACTTGAATCTTTTAACCTCTTTATCTTCTGAGAAAGACTTAGGAGGATGACTTGCTCAATGTTTCCACATGATATGCAATATGCAATGACTAATGCCCTAAAGATGAAATGCAATATGCTAGTCCCAAGAGAGGAGGGCAAATTTTGAGGTGTTACAGCTTTTAGAAATTTAATAAGTAGAAAATAAAGAAGACCTTATTTGGAGTTCATATGATCACCCATCTGCTTTGAAATGTAAGAAAAGTCTAAGTACACAAGCTTGTTCCAAGAGGTATGACCAAAAAGTCAACCATTTTAAGTCAAAGTTCCAAGGATCATAACTCCTTCAATTCTCAACATTTTTTAATGCCTTATTTTGAATATGAGTCTTATAAATATCCTCTACAACTTCTCTTTACATGACAAGATCTAATTATGCTTGGAGGATATTCAAAAGTTTGGAGACATTATAGGTCATTTGTGGACTTAGTGAAATTTGACCTATTTTCATGTGACTTTTCCCCAACTTTCAAAGATCATAACTTCTTCAATTTCTGAAATATTAGGATGATTGGTTTTGTAAAATGTCATTTGTGATACCCTCTACAAGTGTTCTTCAAGGATCAAGGTCAGAATATGCTTGGAAGGCCATGGAATTCATTGAAACATTACATGTCATTTTCAGCCATGAAGCACTCAAATTTTTCTAAGTTATATGATCAGTTTTTCATGCCAACTTCAACATGACATAACTTTGTGCTCAAGCATACAAATGAAACCTTTATTGGAATTTGTAATGTTTTCCATGATGTTAGCACATTGCAAAAAGAATGATATCAAAAAGCCTCCTGAGTAGGGTGCCCCATTAGGTTGAACATGGTGACTTGGAATTGAAGAAATTGCCATTGCCCGAGTTTTGAACTTCACTAATCTTAATACTAAGCCAAATTAGCATGTTTTTTGGACCTAAACATGTTTAAACAAGTCTCCAGAAGTTAATTGAACCTTAAAATGCAACATTTGGCCGAGTCTTGATGAGTTTCAAGTCACACTTTTCATTTTGCACGAATTCTGCATCATTTCACACGTATTTGGATCCAATCACATTTCCTATAAATAAAGTAAACTATTGCATTCATTTCCAATCTTTGGAGAGCCAAGATATCCCTGCTGCAACTTGAATGTTTTATAGAAAATCCAACTATCGTGTTTTGAGTTTCAGGTTATTTCAATCCAATTTCTTGATTCTGTTAGCACCTTCGGCATCCTCTAAAACTTTTGCAACAATTCCCAAGCTCTAATACCTTCTGAAGTGGTCTAACCAGATCGAGCATGATTAACTTCTGATCATCATCTGTACAAAGTGGTTCTGAGCATCATTTGGACTCAAACAAGTTACCACAATATAGTCCTTCACTCTCTAATGTTTTCCCCTAACTTATCTGGTGTTGATTGATCGTGTTCATCATTTAATTTAATTTTTAGTGGCTTGCTTATTTCTGAAACTTCTCTGAAATTCCATTTGCTCAGTTTATATAAATGAATTTGGAGCTTGAGGTTGAATTCGGGATGAGAAGAGGATCACAATGGTGGTAGTCTCGTGTTCTGAATTTACCAAATAATGAAACTCCAGTGAGAGCTCACCTGAGAAGATGGTCAGAGTTTTCTCAGGTTGTCTGAGTTTGGTCATACATTTTGGAGGAACAAAATATTCTGATTGGTTAGATTTAAACTAGATCTTGTGTTTGGCTTGCAGCGCGTTCCAGCGTGTTCTCTAACATATGGAGTGTTGGATCTGCCACGTCAATTAATGAGGCGTGATACAACGCTCCGTGTTTTTTCTGATTTTAATTATTTTTCTTTTATTATTTTTAATTGCTTTTTTATTTCAAAATTCATAGTAATTTCATTTTTTATCCAAAAAATCTCAAAATACTTTCTAAAATTCTTTTTTATTTTTCTTCATCTGATTTTTATTTTTTCACATTTTATTTCATGGATTTTCTATTTTTCATGAATTTTCTCCTTTCTCCTTTGTTTTAATTGGTTAAAAAATATATTTCTTCATTTTTAAGTTCCGGAAATATTATTATATGCTTCTTAATTTATTTTCATCCTTCCATAATTTTCTTGGCCATTTATTTGGTGTTTTGAAGGACTTTATGAAATTTCCATTTTATTTCTATTTTAAAATTCATTTAGAAATACTTTTGGAGCATTTTTATTTCATTTTATTGAATTTTATATTTGTGTGACCCTTGTGAACTTCTGTTGACCTTGGATCATGATGTTTTAGACTTCAAGTCTCATCAAATTCAATGGATCTTGGGCGTTGGTGGGGTGAAAACCCTAATCCACCAAAATGGATGATTAATTTTGATGATGACTTGATCAAACTTTTGGTTCAATTTGGGTGTGACTTCTCTTACTTTTTTCTTCTTCATCTCCTTATTTCCCTTTGATCAATTGGATGTCTTATGTCCATCTTATTCGTGATGTATGGATTGGTACTTGATGAACTTTCACCATTTTAAATCTACCTCCTAGTTGATAATGGATCATTTAAGGTACTTTGAATTGATGCATAAGTTTTTCCTAAGTTCCATGAAGTGTGGATTGAAGTGATCGACCATCCTCCTAGCCTTTGTGCTTAATCATTCACTCCTTTTCTTTTTGTGTGACATGACTTTAGGAGAATGATTTATATATCATTTCTCTAGCATGTATTAACACAAACATTATTATTGACCGACCTCAGATAGTTGTGACTTCTACATAAATTCAATTACGATTGTTTAACATAGTGCTAAATTTTTCCCAAGAAAAATAAAGAAATTTTTATAAGTGAGATTGTAAGTCTCCTATTCCTCATGGTATTGTGTGAAAATCTTGCTCCTTTTCCACTTGTGAGAGCTAGTGGCATACTTAACGATTTTATCCAAGTTCGAGCCCTTCTCATAAATGATGTATAAGGTCATATTTTCATGCTTGTGAGTGGATAGTTAAGTGTTCTCTAAAAAATATCCAAAGCATTTTTAATATTTGATTACTAATATCCTTTACTAACATTTTATTGTATTAATTTTTACCTCAAATGTCATTTACTGTATGCTTTTATTTTATGTCATTTACTTAATGCTTTTATATTTATGTCATTTACTTTATACTTTATGTTAGCATCCCATATCATATTATTGGTTATTTTGTCATTTGTTCTTTGTCCATTTGGACTTTACTTTCATAGCATTGTAAAGAAGACATTAATCAAGAAAAAACCTAAATAAGAAACTTGTTAAATCTTGATTCATGTACTTGTGGTTACTATCCTTAGCAATGATTGTGGAGTTATGAACTTAGAATTAGGACCTTGACATTTGCTTGGCAACTTGTGATTTGAGACCTTAGAACTCATCTGGTACTTTTGACTTTGGACTTTCTTTTAGAAGACTTGGTTGAGTGACTCTAGTTTTATCTGACACATGAGTTATTATTTTCTTATTTAGGCTTGCAGAGGCTTAGTCCAAAGGAGGGAATTCTTGATTGACTTATGTCATAAAGCTTTATATTTTCTTGGTTAGATCTTTCCTTCATAGATTTTACTTTATTCTCTAGGATAATCTCTTCTTCTCCTCCCTTTCTTTAATTTTCAAAAACTTATCTCTTTTTCAAAACGTTCTTGTTTTTTTAAAATTACACCATTTTCTCAATAACCCTTGACTTATGTCAAGTGATTTTCAAAACTTTTTCCTTAATAAATGCTAATTCATCTTAAGCATATTCAGACCAATTTCAAAAGACTAAGAAATTCATAACTCACTCAAATCATTTTTGTGCCCTTTGTGCACTTTTCCTTTTAAACTTTTTCCAAGGCATTAGACATAAGTCATTTCGATAGTTGAGATATAATTCTCCTATCTCCATATCATTGATGATAAATTTTTTCCATTTAAGAGAGCTAGTGGCATAGTTATTGATCCTTATCCAAGTTGGAGCCCTTCTCATGATGATTTAAAGTTCTCATACTTGTATGTGACTAGTTGAGTATTCTCCTTAAGATGACAAAATGTCTTTCCCATTAAAAATGAATCAAAACAAACATCTTTGTTATATTTACCATGAACTATGAGGTTTAGATCATCCATTGCACTTTTTTGATACGTAGGCATGAGATTTCAAAAGGTTTTGGCAAACACAAAAATTATAAAAAAAACATTTATTTTCCCATCTCTCCAATCTTGTGCAAACAATACCCATTTTTCAAACCAAAAGGCAAATTTTCAAATAGGTTCTCATGGAGTACGATGGATGTTTAGGGTACTAATATCTTCCCTTTGCATAACTAACCCCAAGACCCTTATCTCTCTTATTAGTTTTGTTTTAAAACTTCTTCGGGTTTTGTTCCTAACTTTTCCCTTTTCCTTTGGAAACAATAAAAGCGCGGTGGCGACTCTTGCTTTGCGAGTTAAGTTAATCGATAGCTTAATCTCAAAATTTTTACCGCTACAAGAATGTGTTTTGATTCAAATACATTTGAATTGGGTCTGAATTCGTGTGAATTAATATGGAGAATTTGAGATCCCGATCGTATGATAATTTGGTGCCAAACTCGTGATTTTGGAGCTTCTCAAGTCGTTTCAAGTTATCTTCGGATGCGTTTAGTCATGGGTAATTGGTTTGAACACGTGAGAAGTGGTCCCAAGTTGATTTTTTCATGATTTAACATTATAGGTCATGGACCAAAACAGAATTTAGGTCACCATGTTCAAGTTTAACCTAAATCCAATCTACTTGTACGTTTTCTGATTTTCTTTGAGCCAAGTGATCAATTCATGAAGTAGAATAAGATGAAAAAAGAATCAATCCAAAAGGATCTTTGAGATGAAAGTTGTAGGCTTATGAAGTGGAAGTCATGACCTGAAAATTAGGTTGGGGAATTCGCCAAGCACTTTGTAGCATGGTTAGTTAATTTGAGGTCCAATGTTCATGATGCCATAACTTTTGATTCCCTCGTGCATTTTGAGCCAAACTTGGGCAAAATGATCTTTGAAATAAGTTCTTGATTTTGAAATGGCAAGGGTGGAAAGTAGGGGTCATGACAAGGTTTTGGCCCATTTTGGCAATTGGGTTGTTTGCACAAATGCAGTCCTTAATGAATGAATTTATGTTTGACCCTTGAGTTAAAGTTGTAGGGGATCCCTAAATGCATATTTGGATTTAAAAATCTTGTCATTTAGATAAAAAATGAAAGAGTTATGAGGTTCGGACCAAAGGCATGTCATACTTGCAAGCTAGGTCAAACCAACTTGTATCCCTTTGTACAGTTTTGATGTTTTCATGCATTTTAATCCATGATGATGATGTAATAAGAATAAAGCAAAACAAACAATCACACAATTAGCACACACTATATACAAACAAAGTGGGCTCACACAAGGGTTAGGCTGTGAAACACAAGCCAACTGTAATCGGGTGATGTTAGCTCTTAACCCTAACATTGAGAGTTAGGGTGAAGCAGATGAAATGGGAAGTGAGGGGTGTGCCTCACAGCTCTTATCCCTGGCCAGGGAGAGCTTCAGACAAATGAAAGTGTGGGTTCAGAAAGTGGGAACCCTTCTACACTTATGACTGACTCAACAGAGATCTTGGGTTAATATCCACAATGCATCAACATGTAATGTGAGCAAAGGGATGACACACAGACTAACAGGAGATGGGTTACACATCTCTTTTATCTGTCAATTGCCTTATCAAAGGTCTCTTCCTGCTTGACACAAACATAAACAAACACAAGCATTGCCTCTTAAGGAGGGCTTCAGACAGGTGCCTGACCAAGTAACAGACCAGGTTTTCCAGACTACATGAAGTCTGTGGGTTATACCTCAATTGGTTAAGCAACCAAGCAACAGCCAAAGCAAGTTCAAAGAACTTTAGCAACTAATGTACCTGAAAACAATCTAACTCAGTCAGTTTACAACTCAAAAAGTCAAACAGACAAACTAATGGTCAACAGTTAACTGTACAAAGTCAAACAGCCAATGCATCAAGGCAAAGCACAAGCTCAACTCAAAGGATCTAATCCACCTACAAAACAACTCAATGTTATCTAATCATCAACCAAATAAGCCAACTCAAGCCAGTGAATCAATTCCTCAAGGCCATATGCTTCTTGTCCTGAAAACACAACTCAAACATAAGCACTAACCACTAGGACAAGGCCTAGGGTCAAAGAGGGAGAAATAATTCAAAACAGAACATGAAAATTGGCATGAATCAAGCTTAATCCAATTAGAACATCATCCAAAAAGCCTCATGTCCATATCATCAACCAATTTCATTTCACCAAGCATATAAGGCAAAGCATGCAAGTTCAAAGCTCATTGAAGCAAACAGAATGAACCAATCCACATCAACTCAAGCATAATTCAATAAATCCCAAGAAAAATCATGGCTAAACAGCATACATCACATGATCAACACACCAATAATCAAGGCATTTGGACAAGTGGAGGTATGGCAATTAAATTCTCTAAGGCAAGGTAAGGCAAAACAAGCTCAAATGAGGCACAAATAGATGCATCAACTTCACACAAGCCTAAAACAGAATTGACACATGATAAATGTCTCAAACCAAAGCCACAATAAACTTCAAAGTGTCTAGGATCAATGTGCAAAATTTCAAGTTCATATGACAAACATCCAGCATTTCACAAATCATCTAAGTTCATGACTATCAAAAAGTCCACAAATGACTAATCAGCAAAGAAAATACCAAACAAATTAAAAATGCATCCAAACATTCTACAAACATTCACAAGCAATCCTAACATCCAGAAGTATCATCATGCAAAAATTCACATCATTTGGCATTGAATTGGCATGGCAAATAAAATCAACAAGTCAAGCAAGCAAAGGTGTGACACACATTATCACACCTACATTAATCATGTCATATCTCAACAACCAGAAATGGGAAAAATGCAAACTCTATACCAAAATGACCATTACGATGTCTATTTTAAGCATGCCAAATTTCACAATTATAGGATCAAAGCTCATCATTTCATGAAGGATATGGCATGGAAGGTCAAGAAAATACACACATGAACAATCCCTAAGCCAAAACAAAATTCATGCGTGCACAATTTCTGGAAAAATATTCATAAAATACTAGACATCATGAGGATCATCATGCAAAAAATCCCAGGCAATTTGGATCAATATCCAATGAGTTATGGTTTTTGGAATGAAGGGAAAAATAAAAAAACATGGAAAAGCTTGTACATGAATAGCATGGTGCAAATGAATTAAAATGCAAAGGCAAATGTGGAATGTCCCTCAGCTGGAATCGAAGGGAGTATATATTTGAACTAGCGCGCGCTACAGTGTGAAACTCACCGTTTCACTTAAAGCACCAGGACACGTGGTCCAATGCATGGCGAAAAAACACATAAGCGCATGCAGAACAAGGCTATGAAGATCAAACAATTTCTGGAATTGAAAACCCTAGGTGTTCATCCATGTTCTTCGCAAATTTCCAGGTCAAGAACAAATGTCACAGAAAATCAAAATCAATACACCAATAGATAGATCTCTCATCATGCAACACGAATCTAAACTTGATTTAACCTAATTCTCATTACTATGCATGGATCGAGCAAAGTAAGTTTTGTCCATCAAACTTTAAATCACAATAACTTTCTTGTTTCTTGATGAAATTTAATGCCACAAAGCTCAGTATTCTCTACATTCAAAGATCTACCACATGCATATCCTAATTTCATGAATTGTAAGATTCGAATCCTGACCTTAAGTGAAGTGCAGAAATGGATTCGTGACTTTCAAGCCTTGTAATGTCCAAACAGGTGTTCTTCAACTCTTGGATGAATGAATGGATGAAGATTTGAGTGTTAATCTTGCACGATTCTTGCAGAAAATCCAACTGCCATGGATGATGCAACTTGCAACAGTCTTTGAATCAGCTTGCAAATCACTGGATCTTGCTTCCAATAGCCTTAATTATGCATATGGATGAAGGATTGATCAAGAACTAAGCAATGTTTATGAAGAATTTTGAAGAAAAGTTGAGAGAAAGTTTGAAGAGATTTTGGAAACTAGATCTAGATCTGAGAATTATGCAATGTTAATCCCAAAAACAGTTATGATTATGTTTATATATGGAGTGCTAATGAAGTTGTTAATCCCAATTAGCCAAAATGCAAATGATTAGTGAAAAATGCAAGTGTTATGCAAATTTTTTCAATTCACCCTATATGCATGAAAGCAATGGAACAGTGCAAGTTTTCTGAGCCAAATCCACTTGAAATGATGTTTCTAAACCAAGGCAAGTGATACCATGTAAAAACAATGCCTATTTTTCAAATTGCCATTTTCCCTCCAAAATTCAAATGGAAATTCAAATATTTTTGTGATCAAAATGCATGGCTTATGATGTATAATTTGGATAGCTCATGTCAAAACAAGAATGTGGCAAAAAATCCCACTCTATTTGGCCTTATGGTTCAAAAGTTATGCACTTGTGAAGTTCAAATTTGCTTGACCAAGATTTGACCATATCTTCTCAACCATACATGAGAAATTCATGTTCTTGGACTTTTTGGAAATGGGAGAAAAAGATTTACAACTTTCATGTTGGACAGAATTTCATTTGAAGCTTTATTGGTGATGTAATCTTGAGGAGAAAACCTTTCCATTTTTGGCAATTTTGAATTACAAGTCACTTTCTATTTTTGGAATGTTTTGTCCTGACTTTATTTTCTTCAATGTTGATGTTTGAAATGTCAAATGAAACTTGTTTGGACATGAATGAAGTGTCTCTAACCCTCTCCCACCTCTAAATCCAACAGTTGACTTGTGGTTGACTTTTGTTGACTGATAGATTGCTTGGTTATGCACAGATGAATTTGAGCCTCAATCTCCTGATGAAATGGCTCCACAATGAAACCCTAGCTTCCACAAGCTCAATAATACAATATGATGATCCCCATCTCCATGAACACCTCATCTCCTTGACAAGCCCTGATTGGCACAATACAACTGATTAGGGTTGACCAGAGGTCAAAACCCTAATCCCAAGGAACTGATCAGGCACAATGAACCTCTTGGTGATGATAAGACCATGATGATGGTGATGTACCACCTCAACCAAGATAATACCCAATCTCCTTGAGGAACCAAGAAACCCTAATTGAAGCACAATCCTCAGATGATTAGTGATCAATTCATGAGACCCTCAAACTTGAATCTTTTAACCTCTTTATCTTCTGAGAAAGACTTAGGAGGATGACTTGCTCAATATTTCCACATGATATGCAATATGCAATGACTAATGCCCTAAAGATGAAATGCAATATGCTAGTCCCAAGAGAGGAGGGCAAATTTTGAGGTGTTACAGCTTTGAGAAATTTAATAAGTAGAAAATAAAGAAGACCTTATTTGGAGTTCATATGATCACCCATCTGCTTTGAAATGTAAGAAAAGTCTAAGTACACAAGCTTGTTCCAAGAGGTATGACCAAAAAGTCAACCATTTTAAGTCAAAGTTCCAAGGATCATAACTCCTTCAATTCTCAACATTTTTTAATGCCTTATTTTGAATATGAGTCTTAATAATATCCTCTACACCTTCTCTTTACATGACAAGATCTAATTATGCTTCGAGGATATTCAAAAGTTTGGAGACATTATAGGTCATTTGTGGACTTAGTGAAATTTGACCTATTTTCATGTGACTTTTCCCCAACTTTCAAAGATCATAACTTCTTCAATTTCTGAAATATTAGGATGATTGGTTTTGTAAAATGTCATTTGTGATACCCTCTACAAGTTTTCTTCAAGGATCAAGGTCAGAATATGCTTGGAAGGCCATGGAATTCATTGAAACATTACATGTCATTTTCAGCCATGAAGCACTCAAATTTTTCTAAGTTATATGATCAGTTTTTCATGCCAACTTCAACATGACATAACTTTGTGCTCAAGCATACAAATGAAACCTTTATTGGAATTTGTAATCTTTTCCATGATGTTAGCACATTGCAAAAAGAATGATATCAAAAAGCCTCCTGAGTAGGGTGCCCCATTAGGTTGAACATGGTGACTTGGAATTGAAGAAATTGCCATTGCCCGAGTTTTGAACTTCACTAATCTTAATACTAAGCCAAATTAGCATGTTTTTTGGACCTAAACATGTTTAAACAAGTCTCCAGAAGTTAATTGAACCTTAAAATGCAACATTTGGCCGAGTCTTGATGAGTTTCAAGTCACACTTTTCATTTTGCACGAATTCTGCATCATTTCACACGTATTTGGATCCAATCACATTTCCTATAAATAAAGTAAACTATTGCATTCATTTCCAATCTTTGGAGAGCCAAGATATCCCTGCTGCAACTTGAATGTTTTACAGAAAATCCAACTATCGTGTTTTGAGTTTCAGGTTATTTCAATCCAATTTCTTGATTCCGTTAGCACCTTCGGCATCCTCTAAAACTTTTGCAACAATTCCCAAGCTCAAATACCTTCTGAAGTGGTCTAACCAGATCGAGCATGATTAACTTCTGATCATCATCTGTACAAAGTGGTTCTGAGCATCATTTGGACTCAAACAAGTTACCACAATATAGTCCTTCACTCTCTAATGTTTTCCCCTAACTTATCTGGTGTTGATTGATCGTGTTCATCATTTAATTTAATTTTTAGTGGCTTGCTTATTTCTGAAACTTCTCTGAAATTCCATTTGCTCAGTTTATATAAATGAATTTGGAGCTTGAGGTTGAATTCGGGATGAGAAGAGGATCACAATGGTGGTAGTCTCGTGTTCTGAATTTACCAAACAATGAAACTCCAGTGAGAGCTCACCTGAGAAGATGGTCAGAGTTTTCTCAGGTTGTCTGAGTTTGGTCATACATTTTGGAGGAACAAAATATTCTGATTGGTTAGATTTAAACTAGATCTTGTGTTTGGCTTGCAGCGCGTTCCAGCGTGTTCTCTAACATATGGAGTGTTGGATCTGCAACGTCAATTAATGAGGCGTGATACAACGCTCCGTGTTTTTTCTGATTTTAATTATTTTTCTTTTATTATTTTTAATTGCTTTTTTATTTCAAAATTCATAGTAATTTCATTTTTTATCCAAAAAATCTCAAAATACTTTCTAAAATTCTTTTTTATTTTTCTTCATCTGATTTTTATTTTTTCACATTTTATTTCATGGATTTTCTATTTTTCATGAATTTTCTCCTTTCTCCTTTGTTTTAATTGGTTAAAAAATATATTTCTTCATTTTTAAGTTCCGGAAATATTATTATATGCTTCTTAATTTATTTTCATCCTTCCATAATTTTCTTGGCCATTTATTTGGTGTTTTGAAGGACTTTATGAAATTTCCATTTTATTTCTATTTTAAAATTCATTTAGAAATACTTTTGGAGCATTTTTATTTCATTTTATTGAATTTTATATTTGTGTGACCCTTGTGAACTTCTGTTGACCTTGGATCATGATGTTTTAGACTTCAAGTCTCATCAAATTCAATGGATCTTGGGCGTTGGTGGGGTGAAAACCCTAATCCACCAAAATGGATGATTAATTTTGATGATGACTTGATCAAACTTTTGGTTCAATTTGGGTGTGACTTCTCTTACTTTTTTCTTCTTCATCTCCTTATTTCCCTTTGATCAATTGGATGTCTTATGTCCATCTTATTCGTGATGTATGGATTGGTACTTGATGAACTTTCACCATTTTAAATCTACCTCCTAGTTGATAATGGATCATTTAAGGTACTTTGAATTGATGCATAAGTTTTTCCTAAGTTCCATGAAGTGTCGATTGAAGTGATCGACCATCCTCCTAGCCTTTGTGCTTAATCATTCACGCCTTTTCTTTTTGTGTGACATGACTTTAGGAGAATGATTTATATATCATTTCTCTAGCATGTATTAACACAAACATTATTATTGACCGGCCTCAGATAGTTGTGACTTCTACATAAATTCATTTACGATTGTTTAACATAGTGCTAAATTTTTCCCAAGAAAAATAAAGAAATTTTTATAAGTGAGATTGTAAGTCTCCTATTCCTCATGGTATTGTGTGAAAATGTTTCTCCTTTTCCACTTGTGAGAGCTAGTGGCATACTTAACGATTTTATCCAAGTTCGAGCCCTTCTCATAAATGATGTATAAGGTCATATTTTCATGCTTGTGAGTGGATAGTTGAGTGTTCTCTAAAAAATATCCAAAGCATTTTTAATATTTGATTACTAATATCCTTTACTAACATTTTATTGTATTAATTTTTACCTCAAATGTCATTTACTGTATGCTTTTATTTTATGTCATTTACTTAATGCTTTTATATTTATGTCATTTACTTTATACTTTATGTTAGCATCCCATATCATATTATTGGTTATTTTGTCATTTGTTCTTTGTCCATTTGGACTTTACTTTCATAGCATTGTAAAGAAGACATTAATCAAGAAAAAACCTAAATAAGAAACTTGTTAAATCTTGATTCATGTACTTGTGGTTACTGTCCTTAGCAATGATTGTGGAGTTATGAACTTAGAATTAGGACCTTGACATTTGCTTGGCAACTTGTGATTTGAGACCTTAGAACTCATCTGGTACTTTTGACTTTGGACTTTCTTTTAGAAGACTTGGTTGAGTGACTCTAGTTTTATCTGACACATGAGTTATTATTTTCTTATTTTGGCTTGCAGAGGCTTAGTCCAAAGGATGGAATTCTTGATTGACTTATGTCATAAAGCTTTATATTTTCTTGGTTAGATCTTTCCTTCATAGATTTTACTTTATTCTCTAGGATAGTCTCTTCTTCTCCTCCCTTTCTTTAATTTTCAAAAACTTCTCTCTTTTTCAAAACGTTCTTGTTTTTTTAAAATTACACCATTTTCTCAATAACCCTTGACTTATGTCAAGTGATTTTCAAAACTTTTTCCTTAATAAATGCTAATTCATCTTAAGCATATTCAGACCAATTTCAAAAGACTAAGAAATTCATAACTCACTCAAATCATTTTTGTGCCCTTTGTGCACTTTTCCTTTTAAACTTTTTCCAAGGCATTAGACATAAGTCATTTCGATAGTTGAGATATAATTCTCCTATCTCCATATCATTGATGATAAATTTTTTCCATTTAAGAGAGCTAGTGGCATAGTTATTGATCCTTATCCAAGTTGGAGCCCTTCTCATGATGATTTAAAGTTCTCATACTTGTATGTGACTAGTTGAGTATTCTCCTTAAGATGACAAAATGTCTTTCCCATTAAAAATGAATCAAAACAAACATCTTTGTTATATTTACCATGAACTATGAGGTTTTGATCATCCATTGCACTTTTTTGATACGTAGGCATGAGATTTCAAAAGGTTTTGGCAAACACAAAAATTATAAAAAAAACATTTATTTTCCCATCTCTCCAATCTTGTGCAAACAATACCCATTTTTCAAACCAAAAGGCAAATTTTCAAATAGGTTCTCATGGAGTACGATGGATGTTTAGGGTACTAATATCTTCCCTTTGCATAACTAACCCCAAGACCCTTATCTCTTTTATTAGTTTTGTTTTAAAACTTCTTCGGGTTTTGTTCCTACCTTTTCCCTTTTCCTTTGGAAACAATAAAAGCGCGGTGGCGACTCTTGCTTTGCGAGTTAAGTTAATCGATAGCTTAATCTCAAAATTTTTACCGCTACAAGAATGTGTTTTGATTCAAATACATTTGAATTGGGTCTGAATTCGTGTGAATTAATATGGAGAATTTGAGATCCCGATCGTATGATAATTTGGTGCCAAACTCGTGATTTTGGAGCTTCTCAAGTCGTTTCAAGTTATCTTCGGATGGGTTTAGTCATGGGTAATTGGTTTGAACACGTGAGAAGTGGTCCCAAGTTGATTTTTTCATGATTTAACATTATAGGTCATGAACCAAAACAGAATTTAGGTCACCATGTTCAAGTTTAACCTAAATCCAATCTACTTGTACGTTTTCTGATTTTCTTTGAGCCAAGTGATCAATTCATGAAGTAGAATAAGATGAAAAAAGAATCAATCCAAAAGGATCTTTGAGATGAAAGTTGTAGGCTTATGAAGTGGAAGTCATGACCTGAAAATTAGGTTGGGGAATTCGCCAAGCACTTTGTAGCATGGTTAGTTAATTTGAGGTCCAATGTTCATGATGCCATAACTTTTGATTCTCTCGTGCATTTTGAGCCAAACTTGGGCAAAATGATCTTTGAAGTAAGTTCTTGATTTTGAAATGGCAAGGGTGTAAAGTAGGGGTCATGACAAGGTTTTGGCCCATTTTGGCAATTGGGTTGTTTGCACAAATGCAGTCCTTAATGAATGAATTTATGTTTGACCCTTGAGTTAAAGTTGTAGGGGATCCCTAAATGCATATTTGGATTTAAAAATCTTGTCATTTAGATAAAAAATGAAAGAGTTATGAGGTTCAGACCAAAGGCATGCCATACTTGCAAGCTAGGTCAAACCAACTTGTATCCCTTTGTACAATTTTGATATTTTCATGCATTTTAATCCATGATGATGATGTAATAAGAATAAAGCAAAACAAACAATCACATAATTAGCACACACTATATACAAACAAAGTGGGCTCACACAAGGGTTAGGCTGTGAAACACAAGCCAACTGTAATCGGGTGATGTTAGCTCTTAACCCTAACATTGAGAGTTAGGGTGAAGCAGATGAAATGGGAAGTGAGGGGTGTGCCTCACAGCTCTTATCCCTGGCCAGGGAGAGCTTCAGACAAATGAAAGTGTGGGTTCAGAAAGTGGGAACCCTTCTACACTTATGACTGACTCAACAGAGATCTTGGGTTAATATCCACAATGCATCAACATGTAATGTGAGCAAAGGGATGACACACAGACTAACAGGAGATGGGTTACACATCTCTTTTATCTGTCAATTGCCTTATCAAAGGTCTTTTCCTGCTTGACACAAACATAAACAAACACAAGCATTGCCTCTTAAGGAGGGCTTCAGACAGGTGCCTGACCAAGTAACAGGCCAGGTCTTCCAGACTACATGAAGTCTGTGGGTTATACCTCAATTGGTTAAGCAACCAAGCAACAACCAAAGCAAGTTCAAAGAACTTTAGCAACTAATGTACCTGAAAACAATCTAACTCAGTCAGTTTACAACTCAAAAAGTCAAACAGACAAACTAATGGTCAACAGTTAACTGTACAAAGTCAAACAGCCAATGCATCAAGGCAAAGTACAAGCTCAACTCAAAGGATCTAATCCACCTACAAAACAACTCAATGTTATCTAATCATCAACCAAATAAGCCAACTCAAGCCAGTGAATCAATTCCTCAAGGCCATATGCTTCTTGTCCTGAAAACACAACTCAAACATAAGCACTAACCACTAGGACAAGGCCTAGGGTCAAAGAGGGAGAAATAATTCAAAACAGAACATGAAATTTGGCATGAATCAAGCTTAATCCAATTAGAACATCATCCAAAAAGCCTCATGTCCATATCATCAACCAATTTCATTTCACCAAGCATATAAGGCAAAGCATGCAAGTTCAAAGCTCATTGAAGCAAACAGAATGAACCAATCCACATCAACTCAAGCATAACTCAATAAATCCCAAGAAAAATCATGGCTAAACAGCATACACCACATGATCAACACACCAAAAATCAAGGCATTTGGACAAGTGGAGGTATGGCAATTAAATTCTCTAAGGCAAGGTAAGGCAAAACAAGCTCAAATGAGGCACAAATAGATGCATCAACTTCACACAAGCCTAAAACAGAATTGACACATGATAAATGTCTCAAAACAAAGCCACAATAAACTTCAAAGTGTCTAGGATCAATGTGCAAAATTTCAAGTTCATATGACAAACATCCAGCATTTCACAAATCATCTAAGTTCATGACTATCAAAAAGTCCACAAATGACTAATCAGCAAAGAAAATACCAAACAAATTAAAAATGCATCCAAACATTCTACAAACATTCACAAGCAATCCTAACATCCAGAAGTATCATCATGCAAAAATTCACATCATTTGGCATTGAATTGGCATGGCAAATAAAATCAACAAGTCAAGCAAGCAAAGGTGTGACACACATTATCACACCTACATTAATCATGTCATATCTCAACAACCAGAAATGGGAAAAATGCAAACTCTATACCAAAATGACCATTAGGATGTCTGTTTTAAGCATGCCAAATTTCACAATTATAGGATCAAAACTCATCATTTCATGAAGGATATGGCATGGAAGGTCAAGAAAATACACACATGAACAATCCCTAAGCCAAAACAAAATTCATGCGTGCACAATTTCTGGAAAAATATTCATAAAATACTAGACATCATGAGGATCATCATGCAAAAAATCCCAGGCAATTTGGATCAATATCCAATGAGTTATGGTTTTTGGAATGAAGGGAAAAATAAAAAAACATGGAAAAGCTTGTACATGAATAGCATGGTGCAAATGAATTAAAATGCAAAGGCAAATGTGGAATGTCCCTCAGCTGGAATCGAAGGGAGTATATATTTGAACTAGCGCGCGCTACAGTGTGAAACTCATCGTTTCACTTAAAGCACCAGGACACGTGGTCCAATGCATGGCGAAAAAACACATAAGCGCATGCAGAACAAGGCTATGAAGATCAAACAATTTCTGGAATTGAAAACCCTAGGTGTTCATCCATGTTCTTCGCAAATTTCCAGGTCAAGAACAAATGTCACAGAAAATCAAAATCAATACACCAATAGATAGATCTCTCATCATGCAACACGAATCTAAACTTGCTTTAACCTAATTCTCATTACTATGCATGGATCGAGCAAAGTAAGTTTTGTCCATCAAACTTTAAATCACAATAACTTTCTTGTTTCTTGATGAAATTTAATGCCACAAAGCTCAGTATTCTCTACATTCAAAGATCTACCACATGCATATCCTAATTTCATGAATTGTAAGATTCGAATCCTGACCTTAAGTGAAGTGCAGAAATGGATTCGTGACTTTCAAGCCTTGTAATGTCCAAACAGGTGTTCTTCAACTCTTGGATGAATGAATGGATGAAGATTTGAGTGTTAATCTTGCACGATTCTTGCAGAAAATCCAACTGCCATGGATGATGCAACTTGCAACAGTCTTTGAATCAGCTTGCAAATCACTGGATCTTGCTTCCAATAGCCTTAATTATGCATATGGATGAAGGATTGATCAAGAACTAAGCAATGTTTATGAAGAATTTTGAAGAAAAGTTGAGAGAAAGTTTGAAGACATTTTGGAAACTAGATCTAGATCTGAGAATTATGCAATGTTAATCCCAAAAACAGTTATGATTATGTTTATATATGGAGTGCTAATGAAGTTGTTAATCCCAATTAGCCAAAATGCAAATGATTAGTGAAATGCAAGTGTTATGCAAATTTTTTCAATTCACCCTATATGCATGAAAGCAATGGAACAGTGCAAGTTTTCTGAGCCAAATCCACTTGAAATGATGTTTCTAAACCAAGGCAAGTGATACCATGTAAAAACAATGCCTATTTTTCAAATTGCCATTTTCCCTCCAAAATTCAAATGGAAATTCAAATATTTTTGTGATCAAAATGCATGGCTTATGATGTATAATTTGGATAGCTCATGTCAAAACAAGAATGTGGCAAAAAATCCCACTCCATTTGGCCTTATGGTTCAAAAGTTATGCACTTGTGAAGTTCAAATTTGCTTGACCAAGATTTGACCATATCTTCTCAACCATACATGAGAAATTCATGTTCTTGGACTTTTTGGAAATGGGAGAAAAATATTTACAACTTTCATGTTAGACAGAATTTCATTTGAAGCTTTATTGGTGATGTAATCTTGAGGAGAAAACCTTTCCATTTTTGGCAATTTTGAATTACAGGTCACTTTCTATTTTTGGAATGTTTTGTCCTGACTTTATTTTCTTCAATGTTGATGTTTGAAATGTCAAATGAAACTTGTTTGGACATGAATGAAGTGTCTCTAACCCTCTCCCACCTCCAAATCCAACAGTTGACTTGTGGTTGACTTTTGTTGACTGATAGATTGCTTGGTTATGCACAGATGAATTTGAGCCTCAATCTCCTGATGAAATGGCTCCACAATGAAACCCTAGCTTCCACAAGCTCAATAAGACCATATGATGATCCCCATCTCCATGAAAACCTCATCTCCTTGACAAGCCCTGATTGGCACAATACAACTGATTAGGGTTGACCATAGGTCAAAACCCTAATCCCAAGGAACTGATCAGGCACAATGAACCTCTTGGTGATGATAAGACCATGATGATGGTGATGTACATCACCCCTCGTGCATTTTGAGCCAAACTTGGGCAAAATGATCTTTGAAATAAGTTCTTGATTTTGAAATGGCAAGGGTGGAAAGTAGGGGTCATGACAAGGTTTTGGCCCATTTTGGCAATTGGGTTGTTTGCACAAATGCAGTCCTTAATGAATGAATTTATGTTTGACCCTTGAGTTAAAGTTGTAGGGGATCCCTAAATGCATATTTGGATTTAAAAATCTTGTCATTTAGATAAAAAATGAAAGAGTTATGAGGTTCGGACCAAAGGCATGTCATACTTGCAAGCTAGGTCAAACCAACTTGTATCCCTTTGTACAGTTTTGATGTTTTCATGCATTTTAATCCATGATGATGATGTAATAAGAATAATTTGATGAAACCTTGATTTGGTCTTGAGTGACCTCGAAAATAGATTGAAGATTGTGTCATATGGCATGGAAATAAACACATGAACCACCTTTGACTCCACATGAACAAACTTGCATTTCCCTTTGCCAAAAGACCATTGTCTTGCCTTGATTTGAAGCATGATCACCTACATGAGTAACAACAATAAAAAAGCACCATCTCTCCATGAATTTAGGGTTAGTTGAGAAGTAAAACAAAGTGAAACCCTAAGGTTAAGATATAAACCACAATGCGACCATGCTTGTGATTCTATGACCAAATGCAATGGTCATGCATGATATGATTTGATGTATGAAAATGTTTATGCAAACAAGGAAAAAGGGAGGGTAAATTTTAGGGAATGACAGTTTCCCCTATTTAATCATCTTTAACCTGAAAGTGAGAATTACGTTAGCCTTTTGGGTGTTCAACGTAAAAGAGGAGTAAATACAGGAGTAACTAAAACTTTTCTCGAGAAAGGGAGGTTGCAAAGAGAAACAGATAAACAAGTTGGTTTAACCTGCTGGGGATAAACTGAAATATTTCGCTGTGGAGATAGATCAACTAAAAGAAGAATGTTGAATATGCATGATTGTATGATGGCAATCCATGATTGTTTATTTATGATGCGTATGTAATGAAATATTAAATAGTTAGGTAAAGTTGGTTGGATGAAAGATAAACTTTGACTCGTCAGTATCCACATCATAGAATCTACAGGGAAGAGCTTCCAAGTTATCATCGCTTCTGGGGAAAATCATGCTCGATGAGAACTACCATCTGACTTTGTAGCTGCTTGAGGTCACGTTGAGAGTCAATTTGAGCGTGACAATGTGCTCGAAAAACAACATCAAGATATAGTCAAATGCCTTTATCCTCACTTTTGCATGGAATTTTGATTCTTTTTTCCACCGGGATGCCATTTTTGCCTAAGTCGCCCTTTCCGAGTTTTCAACTTAGCGGACTAATATATATATTTTATTTAATCACTAACTTTTGCATGGACATTTCTTTTTTTTGGGTCTATTAGGATACCCATTTTTGCCTAGATTGGTTCTAACGAGTACCAATCTAGCGGACCTTGTATTCATTTTTTTCTAGGCATCATATTTTTTGACTATATCTAAGTTTACCGGGATCGGTAAGTCATCCCCATCCATTGTGCTGAGAATGAGATCCCCTCCTGAGAAGGCCTTTTTGACAACAAATGATCCTTAATAGTTGGGAGTCCACTTGACCCGAGGGTCAGATGTATAGCATAAAGTTTTTTGAGCACAAGCTTGTCGACTTGGAATGAGAGAGGAAGAATCTTATTATCAAAAGCTCGCTTGAGGCGTCGCTGGTACAACTGACCGTGGAAAATGGCCGTTAAATGCTTCTCTTCAATAAGATTCAGTTGATCATATTTGGACGACATCCACTCAGCTTCATCGAGGTTTGCTTCCATGATAACCCTCAGAGAAGGGATTTCAACTTTAATAGGAAGAACAACCTCTATTCTATATACTAAAGAAGACGGAGTTTCCCAAGTATAAGTACGCACTGAATATTTGTAGCCATCGAACATGAGCTTCCAACGCGCTCCTGGTTCGGTTCCTTCATCTGTGTCAGGAATATTGCAGACTCTGATGACCATGATGCCCTTATCGGGAAAGTCAAACTTGATCGGACGGTAAACCTCTACAGGTTGATTGGCAAGGTAGTCAGACAAGACACTCCCCTTGACGGCTTTTTGAGTCACGTACTATATGTCATACTCGGTTAATAATATTTCCATCTTGCAATTCTTCCACTCGAAGCAAGCTTCTCAAAAATGTACTTTATTGGATCGATTTTGGATATCAAAGTTGTGTGGAAAATCATATATTGTCTCAGGCGTCGAGCTTCCCAAGCTAAAGCACAACACGTCTTCTCCAATAGTGAGTATCTAGTCTCACATTCAAAAAACTTCTTGCTCAAGTAATAGATTGCATGTTCTTTATGGCATGTGTCGCCATATTGACCCAATAATTTTTTATCTTGTCAAATGCCTCCTGACAATCATAATTCCACACGATCGCTTGATTTTTACTTAACAATTTGAATATTGGTTCGCGGGTAGCCTTCAAATGTGAGATTAACCGGGATATGTAATTAAGTTGTCCGAGGAAACCTCAGACTTCTTTCCCTGTTTTAGGAGCTGGAATATCTTGAATAGCCCTGACTTTGTCTAGATCAACTCCAATACCCTTCTGAATCACTATGAACCCCAACAGTTTACCGTAACGGACCTTGAAATTGCACTTAGCAGGATTCAACCTCAACTGGAATTTACGGAGTCTAGCAAAAAGCTTTCTCAAATGGTCGAAGTGATTTTCTTCAGTGTTGAACTTAGGAATCATATCATCTACATACTCTTCAATCGCCTTGTGGATCATGTCATGAAAAAGAGTCATCATAGCACGTTGATATGTTCCCTTGCGTTCTTCAAACCAAAAGGCATGGCTTTGTAGCAGTAAGTTCCCTAGAGCGTGATGAATGTTATTTTCTCCATGTCAGCTGGAAGCATCTTGATTTGATTATTCCCTAAAAAATCATCCAAGAAAGAAAATACTAAGTGTTGAGCTGTGTTATCTACCAAAACATCAATATGAGGCAAAGGAAAGTCATCCTTTGGGATGGCTTTGTTAAGATCACGGTTTTCTCCACACATTCAAACCTTCTCATCCTTCTTTGGAACTGGAACAATATTGGAAACCCATTGAGGATACTCAATGATAGCTAGGAAACCAATATTAGACTGCTTTTTAACCACTTCTTTGATCTTCAATGCCATGTCAGGTCTGGTTTTGCGAAGTTTCTGCTTTACCAAAGGGCATTCAAGCTTGAGTGGTAGGCAATGTTCAACAATGTTGGTAACCAACCCAAAAATATCTTAATAAGACCAGGAGAAGATATAAACATACTCACGAAGCAACTCTACCAACTTATGGTGTACATGCTCGGCAAGGGATGCCCCAATCTTGACCTCTCTAGTGCCTAGATTGATCACTTCTAACTATTCTTGGTGCAACTGAATCTCTTTTTCTTCATGCTCAAGAAGTCTGGCTAGCTCAGGGGGTACTTCATCCTCACCGTCATCTCCGACTTGGTTAATTGGAAACCCAGATTTATAGTGAGCTTCAACATTGTTGCGTTCAGTGGAATTGTTTGCTCTACATGTTATAAGCTTATTTTTAGAATGGATTTTTGAAAAAGGTGTAAAAATAAAATAAAATAAACTTTTTCCATTTATTTTTAGTGAAAATTAAAATAATAGAAAGAAAATCGATAATGGTTTTGAGTGCAAAAACTGCCTTTTATTGATTGTATAATACTTTTAAAATATGGGAGGCCCTTACAAGCTATCAGAATGCCTCGGGAGAAGGAAAGGGACAAGGACAAAATAAAATGCATTACATTTCTTCCAAGAAAACCACAGTAGAAGTCCAGTTATCAATCTTAAATCCTAGAGGACACTTGCAAATGAGACCAGAGACTATACGTTGGCTGGAGCTTGCTTCATCCACCACTTCCATAGAAGAATCAAATTGGTAGCCTACACTACTGAACTTGGCGGGGTTGAAATCCTTACCTCCCCTTGCAGATGGGTGTTGGGAAGTAGGACGATAATCAAGACCAAAGCGATCATGCTTCTCGGAGACTATCACAATTTATCCCCAACCAGGGAGAGGACCATTCTCCAGAGTCTGCTTGGTACTCTTAGTTGATCATAACACTAAGGCTGATGATTGGCTCTGATTGACAGATATGGAGCTAACTTCTTCAAAATCTAAGCCTTGGAAAGGATCATCGGTTATTCCCTCCTCAGTTTCAACATATCTGAAATAATATAGTTCACTGATTATGGAATCCTCCTCGCCGCAAACAATTACAAGCTTATCCTGAAACAAGAACTTCAATTTCTGATGCAGAATAGAAGTGACAGTGCTAGGTGCATGGATCCATGACCTTCCTAATAGGTAACTCTAGGCATGATGATATCCATGACTTGGAAAGTGATGATAAACTGGTGGAGACCCATATAAATCGGCAAATCAACTTCCCTAATGACCTCCCCCCGAGATCCGTCAAAAGCACGGACAATCAAAGCGCTTGCTCTCATCTCCGGTACCTCATACTGCAGTTGTGTAGCGAGGTATTCGTTACCTTATGGTTTATTGACTAAACCAAAAGTAAACATACAATTCGAGTCGCCACCACACTTTTATTTTTCCAAAGGAAAGGCTAAAAAGCGAACAAAAGTCAAGTAAGAAGTTTTATCAAATCAAAAACTAATAAAAATGTCAGAGATCTAGGTAAGGGGGTTGGTTATGAAATGGGAAGGTTTTAAGCACCCAAAACATCCTTAGTACTCCAAGGGAGCCCTTTTTGCAAATGTGTATTTGTGAAAATATGTGTAAAAGATTGGGGGGATGAGAAGAGAATAGATTATATTTACAATTTTGTTGTTTGAATGGATGAACCCATTGCCTACGTACCATCACAAAGGTAGGATCAAAACCTCGTAGTTCGGGGTAAAAATCTCAAACATTGGTGAATTGATTTGATCAAAAGCCCTAAGGTCTTTTGTTATCAAAGGGAGAAAACTCAACCTAAACCAACAATCCACCATGTGAGGAAGGCTTCAACATACTAGTGAGGGTTTAACCCTATAATCAGTATGGAAGACTTATAATCCAACCACTAAGGATAAGGCGAGGTTTACATCAACCACTATGATAACTCAAACCTATGGCTAATGTTTATGAAAAGTTTAACAAAGGTGGCCATTGGAACCACAAAACAACTTGAAGTGAGTTGTATTTACAAGTTAGGTTTATTTACAAAATGAAGTCAAAGTTGGATTAGAATTCATTCATAATGAGTATTAGAAAAGATTTTGAAAAGTCAAAGGCATATGGCCTAGGTTTCTAGTTTGAAAACAATGTCAAAGTTTGCACAAAAAGAGTTTGGATTGGGTTAGAGTGAGGAGAAGAAGAGAAGAGCTAGTCCTAAAGTGTACAAAGATAAGAGAAGAGGTAAACCCTTGGAGTTCCTTTTCTTGAGATTATAGAGATGATTCAAGATGCTCCTTTCCTTTGGACTTAGCAAACAACAAGCAATCACACAAATATATTCAAGCTCCTAAGATCTCCATTCCCCTTGTCTCTCTTAACTTGGCTACTCATGACAATGGTCCTTCTTACTATCTCAAGATGGAATCCCTATCACACAAGAGCAAACACCAAAAAGTTCACAACACAATAAGAGGAATGGACAAAGAATGACTTTTGGAAAGGAAGTCCTTTGAAGTCAACTTTGAGATTTAGCATTCTAAAGTCACGAGGCCTAGTTGCTCTTCAACAAGTTTAGCATTCTAAAGGCATGAGGCCTAGTTGCTCTTGAACTCCTTTAAGAATAGGTAAGTCCTAATTTTAAGTCCTTTCTCCTTTTTGCATTGGGTTCACACAAAACAAAAGCAAAACCAACACAAAACAACAATATATTTATATACAATAATGAGCTCAAATGAGCAAAAGGAAAATGGCATAAACATAAAATATGTGCTCAAGTGAGCAAAGTAAAAGCAATATGAATAAATGAGCAAGAACTAAATTGCATTAAAGTAAATTGCAAGAAATTAAATGCTCAAATTAAAGTTAGTAATTAGTGAAGTTATGTTAGTTTGTCATAAGACAATTTAGCGCTATGTTAAGCAATCGTAAGTGGACTAATGTAGTAGTCACACCTATCTAAGGTCGGTCAATAAAACTATAGGCAAACAAACACAAGTTAGAGATCATGACTAGGAAGCCAAGCTCCTAAAACTTGTCATGCCAAAAGAAAAGAGGAAAGGCCTTGTATGGACTTTAGGTTTTTTGCTTGACCAAGAAGCAACCTATCTTGGACACAAAGCAACTCACTTGATCTTGGATCAAGTTGAGTTTGATTTGGATCAAAAAAGGTTAAACCTCTCATTTGTCAAGACTAACCATAAGACATTAACTCATTGGCCAAAATAAAAAAAATAAAAATAAATGGAATTAAGATGAAATGGATGGAAAGAACATTCAAATGTCAAACACAATTGGTCAAAAGTGAATCAAATCATCATCAACCAATGCTAAACAGAAGAGAAATGAAGGTTACAAGTCAACAAATCAAACATATTTTTTTTGATATTTTTTGAATTAAAATAAAATGTAAAATAAAATGAACAAAATATGCTCAAACCTCAAATTCAATTCAAATCAACTTCAACAAGTCCAATTAAATTCTCATAGGTCTAACATGGTCAATAAACAATAACACAATATGAATTAAAATCTCAAATAAATCTCAAATCAATTAAGAAATTGATGAGACTATTTTTCATTGACTTATCATGATCCATATGTGTTAAGAAAATATTTTTGGATTTTTTCAAATATCAAAAAGTATTTTAAAATGAATAAAAACTATTAAAAACCAAATAATTCACAAAAAATATTAAATGAAGTCACAAAAATAATTAAAAATCAAAATATGAAACTAGATTTTTCTAGAAATTTTTTGGCATTGGTCTCATA
This sequence comes from Lathyrus oleraceus, assembly GCF_024323335.1. Lineage (NCBI taxonomy): Eukaryota > Viridiplantae > Streptophyta > Magnoliopsida > Fabales > Fabaceae > Lathyrus > Lathyrus oleraceus. The sequence goes on from NC_066585.1 coordinate 391,616,471, forward strand.
TTTTTATGACTTAAAATAAAATATTTATGAATTTTTGAAAATAAAGTGAATTGAATGAAATTAAAACAGAAATAAGGAAAATAGAAAAAACCAGCGCCCTCAGATGTTTCATTAATTGACGTGGTACTGATCTGAGGGTGCAGAGGCACGGTAATATGGTATACATGAGTCAAGCGCATCACACATTGAATTAAAACAAGTCAACAAAATGCAAGGCCACGATTAAGAAATTTTAGCAAGATCCAATGGCTCTGAGGTTCCCACATGGGGATGGTGGTGGAAACCACCATCTTCTCCGGCCAGACAACCAATTCCGGCCACCACGCGCAGGGATTCAAACCTCAATGAAAATGAAAAAGAAAGGTATCAAAATGAAGTTGAGGTGATGTACATCACCCCTGTAACCATGGATCATTCTCAAAGTTCCTATTTAAAGAGAAACATGAGCTTGAAGAGCATGGTGCTTGATCTGAAATGGCACGATTTGCAAAATTGAGACCACCACTGGCTTGCCTCATGTATGAGGACTTCAGAAAACAAAAAAAAAACCAAAGAAATTCACATCATATAGCAAGATCTAGATCAATAAAAATTAAGGTTCTACCTCTAAAATGCAGCTTCAAACAACACGAATTCTCTAAGCTTTTGATCCAATCTTGCTCTGGAAGTGTGATGATGATGCAAGGCTAAGGAATTGAGTTGTGAAGATCAACTAAGGAGGTTGAAATTCAAGCTTGAAATTGAAAATGAAAACTGAAATTCCTTTAGGTGAGGGTTTGGTTTTCAATCCAGCAGCGTTTCAGATCTCCTTCAGGTTAATTTTTGAATGAGCATGAGCTTCTATTTATAGCTGGGATGGATGCAAGGTGGTGTTTGGCGCGTGTGCATGAAACTTGGATCCTTCATGCATGGGCATGTATAGGCGCGTGCAAAGCCTAAGAAAGAATGGAAATGCATGCTGAGATCAAATGTAGTTGAATTGGACGTGCACAAGAGGTTGCACAAGCTTGCATTCCAAGGTATGATGTGAATTGCAAAAATGAGCATAAACATTAAGCTCTTCGAAACTTCCACATGGAAAACCCAAAAAATTAATGTGAGTAATGCTTGGAAAGCCCTTGAAATAAGGAACAAAAGTCATGGTTAGAAAAAATTCATTTGGAAACTGGAAATTTATGAAAACTGTCTGTGAAGTTTTGGGTACAAAACATGTCTAGGTTCCCTTTGAATTTTTTTACCAAAAGTAAGCAACTTCAAGCCCTTCCTTTTCAATGACTCAAGCCTCAAATGGAAACACGTCCAACATCAAAGTTGTAGATCTTTTCAAGATGATCAATTTAGACTCAAATTTTTCATCATTTGGATTTTGCATGAGAAATGTATGGGAACTTGAAGTTGGGGATTTTTCAAATTCAATGGCTTAGGTCCAAAGTGACCTATAATATTTTGTATTATCACATGTGTTTATTTTAGGATTATGAAATTTTGTCCAACATAACATTTGAAGTAGACATCTTTATATTTCCAATGCATTTGTTCTCACCTCAAAATCATAAAAAATAAGGAAGTTAGGTGCTTGGGAAGTTGACCTAAAATTAGGGTTTCGGTCAAAATGACCTATAATGTTTTGAAATGAATGATGACCTTACAAGTTTCAAATGGATTTTTGATGAAAATTAAAGTTGTTCATATGATTCTTAAGAACATTGTTTCTCTTGGGATCATCTTCATTTTCCAAACACATCAAAAGTTGTATCTTAGTGATCCTTAGTTTAGTTAGTTGACTTGACTCGTAAACTTCTCAAGGCCAAACTTCAAATCTTGATGAATGAATGATTGAGGATACTCAAATAGGCTCATATATTCATAAAATAATGAATGAAAGAACTTCCCTTGATTAAATTTTATCATAGGTTGAGGTTGATTCATGAGCAAGGCACAGTCAATGCACAGTTGAATTGGGGTTTCCTTGGGAAACAATCCTCAAGCCCTTTGGGTTATCTTGATCAAATTGGCAAATTGAGATACTTGGGAGACATATATTATGATTAGGAGCTTTGTGGACCATTGTCATGCTTGTTCTCATCCTCATCTGGCCACTTCTTTGAGCTTAGGAGCCTCCTAGGAGCATTGGAGCACATGATCACTTGAGCTTCAAAACAAAAAGAGTTAGTGACATATTTTTGTGCTTTTGGTTAGTAAAAAAAAAGCAATAATATACAATACAAGCATGCTTTGTGGTATCAAACCACTCACACAAGTCCCACCCCTAGGGTAAAGGAGCCACATATGCTATGATCCTTGAGGCAATATATTGAGCAATGATATGATGCCATGAGGGATCTTAGGGTCAAAATTAGGGTCTTACAGATGCCCCTATTTAAGTCCATTCTATCCAGATATATGAAGGTTAAAATCTTCGTCTCGACGAGGTAGAATGGGCTTAAATAATAACAAAGAGACGAATTTTGGTCCCTAAGAGACCTCATGATGCAAATGTATGCATGCAAAATAAAATCTTCGTGGTGAATAATTGCCACGAAGGAAAAAGAAATCGGGAAAAACTGAAAATCCAAAACAGTAACACGCTCACTAGGGAGACAGAGACTCTGGGGAAAATAGGGGTAAAAATGCGTGAGTAGGTCACGACTTGAAAACTTGCTGGGAGACACGAAGGGATTCCATGACAATAAATCGATGGAAAGACTCGAGCTGACGCAAAAATGCATGTATTGGGGAATATGCCAATACAACAAGACTATCCATAAAGGATACTTGGGATAAAAATCCGGACTCAAACGAGGATGTCCATAAAGGACTCAGTTGAGGAAAAACGATGAGATATTACCGGCTACTGGGTAATAAACTCAAAGAGAGACATGTTTTCAAAACACCGGTTACTGGGTGAGAGAACAACACACTCAGGGAGAAAGAATATCTAAGACCGGTATCAGGGTGAGAGATATCAATCATCTGAAACATCTGAGGAGGACCCAAAAGGCACATCTCAACTCAGGAAAATCTAACTACATAGGGGACAAAGTCATAATACGGAGCAGAAGGAAGGAACACTAGGGATACCGGTTACTGGGCATATAATAGGTGACCAACCAGGCGTGAATTGGGAACAAATCCAATACACTCATCATCCGAAAGGAGGGCTGAAAAAGTAAACTCGACTTACAGGATGGACATTCGATTCCATGAGGAAATACGAATCTTACTCAGCTGGGGAAGACAAAGACTTCGACTGAAGAGCAGATGAGATACATTATCTATTACCGTCATAACGTAGATAACATACTCGCATGAAAGATTATCCACAACCGGCTACTGGGTTAATAAAGGATAAATCGACCGAAAAGAAAGGACATTGGGATACCGGTTACTGGGCATAAAATGATGACCAAACTAAAGGAGATCAATCATTACCAAACAAGGGTAAATGAAAGATGATTCGGCGGGGATGAATTGCTTGATAAAAGTAATTATCCAAGAGATATATCACCAACTACTGGGTGGTATACTCAAAATGAAGGAATATCAATACCCGGTTACTGGGTAAAGATAACCAATAAAGAGGGGATTACATCTACCGGCTACTGGGTAGAAAACCACAGAAATAGGACTTGCAACTACCGGTTACTGGGTAGAAGGCCATAGAAATCCACTGGGGAGAAAGATGAACAATTACTGGTTACTGAGCGATTGGACAACTAAACCACAGGGAACTTCAGGGGAAAACAAGAAAGGAGTCAATCTAGGAACAAACTAGAAAGACACAATTAACAAGACTCAACCCGATGAGGATATAACTCGGGGGAGTAATTCCAACCCATTATATGTCTAGGGAGGAAACTGAAATAATAATCATCCACGAGAACCTAACTCAGTGGGGAATAAAGAAGGAAAGATAGACACTTTCTGCCTATGGGGCTGACTCTATATGGAGAGATCAAACACAAACATCTGCTTGGGGAATATTTCACCAATAGCAGGAGATAAAAAGTAAAGATATATGGAAAAGTATGCAACATGAATATCTTAATGCTATGATTATGCATGTATATGCATTGTTTATGTATGATTAATGCTGACAGACAGACATATCTAACACAAACAGGTTCAAGAGCCACGAACGGACATCCGGTATAACATCTCAAAAGGAGAAAGGCCAGGTCCACAGGAGAAATCAGCTCTGATAGGGATTATCTAATACCAGAATACATAGACTATCGTTGGGGATAGGCAAAGTCACAACCTCCAACTGCTGGGAATCTTCCAACAGTTCTCGGGAACGGGTGGCTGGATACCAATAAGATCTGTCGTAGAAGAACTCTACTGGGGATCTTATCAAGGAATGAGGTGAAATTCTGTGGGGAACAACCACCAAACAGACACATATCAATCAAGCAATCCCTTCTAACTACTGAAGAGACGTCTCTGCTAACAGGAGAAGGAACAATTTGCTCTGCTGGGGAAGGAAACAACACATCTTCCTCAAAATCCCTCAATACTAGAAGATACCTTCGACTCAGAGGGGATACAAATTATCAAGCTAGGATTGGGCAACCCTGCAGGGGATGAACTGTAAGCAACCCTACTGGGGATAAATTTCTAGCACTCCCGGAGGAAATGTCTTGGCCGAAAATGAATCCTTCGTCAACACGTGCCATGCTGAGGATGAAAAGGGACTCAATCCCTTCACCAACTGCTCTAGGCAACTTCCTGCTTGAAGAGATAATTTATCTGGAAAGGCAGTTATGCAGGGAACACATGCTTACTCCATTGAGGACTTCTACTCATACCGGGGAAAGACAAAGTTCCTCGTGAATAGATAGCATATTAACTTTTATCAATCTATAAGGGATTTTAGGTCAATCCACACAAGGGATGACAACCATATAATTGATAAAACACAAATGCTAGATTCAGACTCTCTGAGAAGCTGATGATGTATTACTCTTCTCTACGCTCGCTGGGGAGACAACTTGAAAATTGATGAAGAGGATATAAGAATGCCCGAAATATGAACAAATATCTTACCTTTTGGAGATCGTAATATCCTTGGGAGAGCACTGAAGACATTATAATTATCCTTTCAGTCATTGCGAATGTTCACTTTGTTTAAAACAGTTTATAAAAACTTTATTCGTTTAAAACAATGATATTTATCAATTAAAACATGCAAACATTTGTTAAACAGAAATAAATAAGAGTGCCAAGAATTGGATAAAAGCTCAAATTTATTAAATAGAATGGTAGTCCGCAAATGGCGAGACTCCATGGATCTTTACAAATTTGAAATTGGTGATATATATTAGAAAAAAAGGCTACATTGAACATAATGACCGTTTCTCCACCAACTTTGAATCCAATGTATTTGAAGCTTCAGTTGACGATGAATGAGCGAGAATCTTTGATAGAAGACAACTGTAGAGTAAGGTCTTGTCAGGATGCAGTTACTTGCCAAATCCCTAATTTTTGCCTAGATTGCCCCAGGGTGAGGTACTCAATCTAGTAGGATATATATATTTATTATTTTTTCATGTCTCTAACTTTTGCCTGGACCGCCCTTTCGGTTTTTCAATCCACCAAGACGCTCATTTTTGCCTAAGTCGCCCTTTCGGGTTTTCAACTTAGCGAGCTATTCTGTTTTTAATTTTAGGCGAAGTATTTCTTGACTGCATCTGAATTCACAGGACCAGTGAAATCCTCCCCATCCATAGTTGTAAGCAACAAAGCACCGCCTGAAAAGGCTCTCTTAACAACGTATGAACCTTCATAGTTTGGAGTCCACATGCCCCTGGAATCGGGCGCGAAAGACAAGACTTTCTTGAGCACGAGGTCAGCTTCTCAAAACACACGAGGCTTGACCTTCTTATCAAAGGCTTTCTTCAAACTTTGTTGATATAACTGACCATGGCACATGGCAGTTAATCTCTTTTCTTCAATCAAGTTCAGTTGGTCATAACGACTCTGAACCCATTCAGCCTCAGTCAACTTGGCTTCCATCAAGACTCTCATTGATGGGATCTCAACCTCCACGGGGAGCACAACCTTCATGCCATACACAAGAGAGAAAGGGGTTTCCCCGGTTGAAGTGCTGATAGATGTACGATAACCATGCAAAGCAAATGGCAGCATCTCATGCCAATCTTTGTACTAACAACCATATTCTGAATAATCTTCTTGATGTTCTTGTTGGCAGCTTCAACAGCCCCATTCATCTTGGGTCTATAGGGAGAAGAATTATGATGTGTAATCTTGAACTCACTACACAACTCTTTCATCATCTTGTTGTTCAAGTTAGATCCATTATCAGTAATGATCTTGTCTGGCACACCATATCGGCATATGAGTTGATTCTTGATAAATTTCACAACCACCTGCCTGGTCACATTTGCATACGATGCAGCTTCAACCCACTTGGTGAAGTAATCAATGGCTACGAGGATAAAACGGTGACCGTTCGACGCTTTTGGCTCTATCATGCCAATCATGTCACTTCCCCACATGGAGAAAGGCTGTGGTGAGGAAATAACATTCAAAAGTGTCGGGGGATTATGAATCTTATCCACATAAATCTGACACTTGTGGCATTTCTTCACATATTTGCCAACAGGAAATCCTCCTAGTTAAAGTAGGCTTCCTAGACTGATAATCTTTAATTGGTTGATGTGCCAAGTGGTCAGCCAAGATACTACCTTTAATACCCTTCTGAGCTCGATACTCAATATCATACTCAGATAACAACATCTGCCAACGGGAAATCCTCCTAGTTAAAGCAGGCTTCCCAAAGATATACTTGATTGGATCCATTTTGGATATCAACCAAGTCGTATGATTCAACATATACTGGCGTAAGCGCTTAGCAGCCCAGGCCAAAGCACAACATGTCTTCTCAAGCGTTGAGTACCGAGACTCACAATAAGTGAACTTCTTACTTAAGTAGTATATCGCATATTTCTTCCATGATTCATCTTGCTGACCCAATACACAGCCCATGAATTCATCAAGCACCGTTAACTACATAATCAATGGTCTCCCTTCAACAGGCGTAAACAGAATCGGAGGCTCGGACAGATACTCTTTGATACTGTCGAAGGCCTTTTGGCAATCCTCGGTCCAATCATGACGCTGATCTTTCCAGAGGAGCTTGAATATAGGCGCACATGTGGCAGTCATGTGGGATATAAATCTCGAAATGTAATTCAAGCGGCCAAGAAAACCTCGGACTTGCTTTTCAGTTCTGGGCACAGGCATCTCTTGTATTGCTTTGGCCTTGGCAGGATCAACTTCAATACCTCTTTCACTGACAATAAAGCCCAATAACTTGCCGGAACGGACTCCAAATGTACACTTGTTCGGATTCAAGCGGAGTTTATACTTCCTTAAACGCTGGAAAAGCTTCAACAAGTGTTCTACATGTTCAACATCCGTTTTTGACTTTGCAATCATATCATCAACATACACCTCAATCTCCTTGTGCATCATATCATGAAACAAGGTAGTCATAGTGCGTTGATACGTGGCTCTGACGTTCTTCAAACCGAAGGGTATCACTCGATAACAAAATGTTCCCCAAGGTGTGATGAATGTTGTCTTCTCCATATCCTCGAGTGCCATTTTAATCTGATTATAACCGGAAAATCCGTCCATAAATGAGAAGACATTGAATTTAGTTGTATCATCTACCAACATATCAATATGTGGTAGAGGAAAATCATCTTTCGGACTAGCTTTATTCAAGTCATGGTAGTCTACACACATTCGGACTTTTCCATCTTTCTTAGGCACAGGCACAATATTGGCCACCCATTGAGGATATGTAGAAGTCACCAGAAACGCCACATCAATTTGCTTCTGAACTTCGTCTTTAATCTTCACTGCCATATCAGGATGAGTTCTTCTGAGCTTCTGCTTCACAGGCACACACTCAGGCTTCAACGGCAAGAAATGTTGCACAATATTAGTATCTAGACCAGGCATGTCTTCATATGACGAGGCAAAGACGTCGACATATTCTCGTAGCAACTCAATAAACCCTTTCTTCACAGACTCTTCAAGGAGTGCCCCAATCTTCACTTCACGGATGCAGTCTTCAGACCCCAAGTTGACTGTTTCCAGATTCTCAAGATGCGGCTGAATGATCTTCTCCTCGTGCTCAAGCAGACGGGTAATCTCATCAGGAATCTCTTCAACATCATCTTCTTCTGCCTCAAATACAGAGAACTCAAAGTTGGGAGATGGTGTTGGATCATTATGTTCAATGGGGTTGATCAACCTGCATAATGATTTTGAGTATAAAAGAGATTTCAGAATTCAAGGAAGGCAAATCATTATGCAGATGAAAAGATTGATTTTATTCTCTTTTTAGGGTTTTATGGTGATCACCAATTTCATGCAAAAAGCAAAAAGGAAAAATAATTTGGAAAAACAAACATTTAACATGTGATTATGGAATGAATATCATTGTATTAATCGAATTATGCCAATAATGTGTTCACTTCTCCTTTTGGCATGGGAGAAGGGTTTTCAAACAAAATGAACACATTACGTTGACTTATGGATAACTGTTGGAACATCAACAGCGACCCAATTATTGCAGATTCCGCCAAGTATGACAAAGTTGCTAAGGTCTTCCTCTTCATCATCTTCAACAATGGCAGCAACTTCCTGATCTTCAACAGTGTGGATAAAACCACCACTCTGAAATAGCCCACACTCATTGGAAACACATGAAGAATACCCTATGCCCGCTCGGGATTTATTATCCTCCAACTTGATCATTTTCCCCAAACCAGTAGTTGCACCATGCTCATCCCCAAAACATCCTTAGTACTCTAAGGGGGCCCTTTTTGCAAATGTGTGTTGTAGGTTGGTATTTGTGAAAATATGTGCAAAAGATTTGGGGGATGAGAAGAGAATAGATTATATTTACAATTTTGTTGTTTGAATGGATGAACCCATTGCCTACGTACCATCACAAAGGTAGGATCAAAAACTCGTAGTTCGGGGTAAAAATCTCAAAGATTGGTGAATTGATTTAATCAAAGTTGTCCCCTATAGATACAATGTTGTGATGCTAGAAGATGGAAAGGAGGTGCCTTTGCCCTTAACTTCCGTAGTGAGCATTTCAGACGTCAGTGGTGTGACCCGTAGTGGTCGTGTTTTCTCGGCGCAGTCGAAATCCCACGAAGATGTTGTGAAGAAGGTTGTTGTTAATCCTGTCGGTCCTGTGGGGACTTCTTCTCAAAACAATTTTGTTCCTGTTGTTGTGAAGAATAATAACACGCTTATCCCAGTTGGCTAGTTTGGCATTGTAAGAGAGGATGGTGATGAGATGCTAAGGCTCATCAAGAAGAGTGAATACAACATTGTTGATCAGCTGCTACAAACTCCATCAAAGATATATGTCTTGTCTTTATTGGTGAATTCTGAGCCACACCGCGAAGCTTTGCAGAGGCTGTTGGATGTGGCATACGTGGACCACGATGTCACAATAGAGCAGTTTGATAGCATTATTGCAAACATAATCACTGGCAACAATTTGAGCTTCTGTGATGCTGATCTTCCCGAGGAGGGAAAAGACCACAATTTGGCCCTACACATATCTATGAACTGTAAGGATGATGCCTTGTCCAATGTATTGGTGGACGCAGGATCATCGCTTAATGTGTTGCCAAAATCCACTCTTGCTAAAATTTCAAACCAGGGGCCTCCCATGAGGCAGAGTGGAGTGGTTGTGAAGGCGTTTGATGGATCGCGCAAAACCGTGATCGGCGAATTAGAACTCCCGATCAAGATTGGACCTAGTGATTTCCAGATCACTTTCAGGTCATGGATCTTCATCCGTCTTACAGTTGTTTTCTTCGCACACCATGGATTCACGAGGCAGGCGCTGTGACATCCACCCTACACCAAAAATTGAAGTTTGTAAAGAACAAGAAGTTGGTGGTGATAGGGTGAGAGAAGGCTTTCTTGGTCAGTCATTTATCTTCTTTCTCCTACATTGACGCTGAGGATGAGGTTGGAACTCCGTTCCAAGCCTTGTCTATTGCTGAGCCTTCAAGGAAATGACTTTCTTCATTTGTCTCCTACAATGATGCGAAGTTGGCCATTGAGCATGGTGCAACTACTGGGTTGGGGAAAATGATCAAGTTGGAGGATAATAAGTCCCGAGCTGGCATATGGTATTCTTCAGGTGTTTCCGATGAGCGTGGGTTGTTTCAGAGTGGTGGTTTTATCCACACTGTTGAAGATCAGGAAGCTGCTGCCATTGTTGAAGATGATGAAGAGGAAGACCTTGGCAACTTTGTCATACCTGGCGGAATCTGCAATAATTGGGTCGCTGTTGATGTTCCAACAGTTATCCATAAGTCAACGTAATGTGTTCATTTTGTTTGAAAACCCTTCTCCCATGCCAAAAGGAGAAGGGAAGACATTGTTGGCATATTTGATTCATACAATGATATTCCTTCAAAAATTACATGTTATATGTTTGTTTTTCCAAATTATTTTTCCCTTTTTGCTTTTTGCATGAAATTGGTGATCACCATAAAAACCTTAAAAAAGAGAATTATATCAATCTTTTCATCTGCATAATGATTTCCCTTGCTTGAATTCTGAAATCTCTTTTATACTCAAAATCATTATGCAGGTTGATCAAACCCATTGAACATAATGATCCAACACCATCTCCCAACTTTGAGTTCCCTGTATTTGAGGCAGAAGAAGATGATGTTGAAGAGATTCCTGATGAGATTACCTGTCTGCTTGAGCACGAGGAGAAGATCATTCAGCCGCATCTTGAGAATCTGGAAACAATCAACTTGGGGTCTGAAGACTGCATCCGTGAAGTGAAGATTGGGGCACTCCTTGAAGAGTCTGTGAAGAAGTGGTTGATTGAGTTGCTACGAGAATATGTCGACGTCTTTGCCTAGTCATATGAAGACATCCCTGGTCTAGATACTGATATTATGCAACATTTCTTGTCGTTGAAGCCTGAGTGTGTACCAACTCATCCTGATATAGTAGTGAATATTAAAGAAGAAGTTCAGAAGCAAATTGATGCAGGGTTTCTGGAGACTTCTACATATCCTCAATGGGTGGCCAATATTGTGCCTGTGCCTAAGAAAGATGGAAAAGTCTGAATGTGTGTAGACTACTGTGACTTCAATAAAACTAGTCCGAAAGATGATTTTCCTCTACCACATATTGATATGTTGGTAGATAATACAACTAAATTCAATGTCTTCTCATTTATGGACGGATTTTCCGGTTATAATCAGATTAAAATGGCACTCGAGGATATGGAGAAGACAACATTCATCACACCTTGGGGAACATTCTGTTATCAAGTGATGCCCTTCGGTTTGAAGAACGCCGGAGTCACGTATCAATGCGCTATGACTACCTTATTTCATGATATGATGCACAAGGAGATTGAGGTGTATGTTGATGATATGATTGCAAAGTCGAAAACGGAAGTTAAACATGTAGAACACTTGTTGAAGCTTTTCCAGCGTTTGAGGACGTATAAACTCAGCTTGAATCCAAACAAGTGTACATTTGGAGTGCGTTCCAGCAAGTTATTGGGCTTTATTGTCAGGGAAAGAGGTATTGAAGTTGATCCTTCCAAGGTCAAAGCAATACAAGAGATGCCTGCGCCCAGAACTGAAAAGCAAGTCCGAGGTTTTCTTGGCCGCTTGAATTACATTTCGAGATTTATATCCCACATGACTGCCACATGTGCGCCTAAATTCAAGCTCCTCTGGAAAGATCAGCGTCATGATTGGACCGAGGATTTCCAAAAGGCCTTCGACAGTATCAAAGAGTATTCGTCCGAGCCTCTGATTTTGTCTTTGCTTGTTGAAGGGAGACCGTTGATTAAGTACTTAATGGTGCTTGATAATTCCATGGGTTGTGTATTGGGTCAGCAAGATGAATCAGGGAAGAAAGAATATACGATGTACTACTTGAGTAAGAAGTTCACTGATTATGAGTCTCGGTACTCAACGCTTGAGAAGACATGTTGTGCTTTGGCTTGGGCTGCTAAGCACTTACGCCAATATATGTTGAATCATACGACTTGGTTGATATCCAAAATGGATCCAATCAAGTATATCTTTGAGAAGCCTGCTTTAACTAGGAGGATTTCCCGTTGGCAAATGTTGTTATCTGAGTATGATATTGAGTATCGAGCTCAGAAGGCTATTAAAGGTAGTATCTTGGCTGACCACTTGGCACATCAACCAGTTGAAGATTATCAGTCTGTGTAGTACGACTTACTTGATGAGGAAATTATGTATTTGAAGATGAAAGATTGCGATGAGCCTACGCTCGATGAAGGGCCAGAGCCTGGTTCCCGATGGGGTATGGTGTTCGATGGTGTTGTTAATCAGTATGGAAATGGTATTGGGGCAGTGATTATTACTCCTCAGGGCATACATTTTCCTTTTACAGCAAGGCTAACTTTCAAATGCACGAATAACATGGCAGAGTATGAGGCTTGTATTATGGGTTTGGAAGAATGTATTGATCTTAGGATCAAACATCTTGATGTTTATGGTGATTCGGCCCTTATTGTTAATCAGATTAAGGGTGAATGGGAGACGAATCAGCCTGGCCTCATCCCATATAGAGATTATGTGAGGAGGATTTCAACTTTATTTACTGAGGTTGACTTCCATCACATTCCTCGAGATGAGTATCGGATGGTAGATGCTCTCGCTACGCTTGCTTCAATGATTGTGGTGAAGTATTTGAATGAAGTCCCCAAAAGTCTTGGCAACTGATCTCCATCTTGCAGGCTTGATATTGGGCGTCGATAAGCTATTTTTTCTTGATGAATAAACTATCAATAGTCCCATTCAAAGCGTCACCTACTTTCCTTCTCTTGAACTGCTCCTCTTGGGCTTCCTCCACCGCTTGGAATGTCATGGCTCTCCTCTGGTTGAGGTTAATCTCCAAGTCTTCTTCTCCCTCGTAATCCTATCTGTTGTACCCCTAAATTTTCCCTTCCCTTTCTCACTTATGTATCTAATCACTTGATCAAGAGATGACTTTCATACATCCATAACTCATCCACATGCTTCATTCCTCGTGGATTCTGAAGAAACTTGGGCCCATAAACCTAGGGCTTACACAGGTATCAATGGCCAAAGGCATGGTTTGATTCACATCATCAACATGGGGGATGTGAAACCCTAATAATGATGGTGAAGGTTTGACTTCAAAAAAGTTGTGACTAGACAACCTGGGGAATTCAAAACCCTAATGTCTAAAGGCAGGATCTCTTGGAGCTTCCCTAGGCCTCATCTTGGTCTCCAAAGCCCTAATAACGAGATGGTGATCAGATGAACTTGGTGGCTTGATTGTGTACCTTTCTTGGAGCATTGGTCTTAGTTCAAAGTCAATGGTGCTATTCATTTGGTTGTGGACACATCTTTGATCCTGGTCATCTGAACATTCAAACCCCCTGTGTTTCAAGCCACTTTTTGGTCATGCCATTGGTTCATGGACACTTTGTCAAAACCCTAGCCTTGTGATCTCATTTGATGGCTTTGTTCATGTACATTATTAGTCAAGTTATTTTTCAAAAGTCAAACATCCAAGTCATAAAACAAGACAGTTTGGAAACCAATTTCAATCATTTTCCAAACCATTTCATGTCATTTTAAACCATTACATATGATTCCATACAACAAATACAAAATTTGACATTTTGACCAAATTGTTGACTTTGGTCAACATTTGACTTTTTGGTCAACTTTGACCAAAGTCAACCCAAATCCATTAAACCCTAAATTCACCCATAATTATCCATTAAATATCCATTTACAAAGAAATCTCAAAGAAAATGCATTTTTGACCATTTGTTGACTTTGGTCAATAGTTGACTTTTTGGTCAATTTTGACCAAAGTCAACCCTCACTTGCTCTTGACTATCCAAACTTGGCATGTCCCTTTTACTTCAATGTACATCCAATCTTCATGTTTGTTGATGTTTTCTTGGTTGCTTCCATTGCAAGTAATACATGTGGTGCACAATGTCTTTGTAGCTTTTGAACCATTAACAATTTGCCAAGGGCCTGCCCCTAATCATTGACCAAGGAGTCCTCTAACAGTCCAACCATTGTCCTTTGCTCACGTCCTTTGGCTGCAACAAAAACCTCACACATGTGCAACAAAACCATGGATGTAGATGATCTAGCCAATGAAAGCACTATGCTGACCCTACTGTTGCAATAGCCCATGTCACATCCTGCTGCACACACATTGCTTTGCCCAATGCTTTGCAACAGCACCATAACCACACATCCAATTGATAACCAGTTGAACATACTCACACTTGCAGTCTATAGTGGTGATGGCTCATGGAGGTTGCAACCTAGAAACTTCCTGCAGCAACAGACTAACTAAATCAAATTCAGTCATGACACATGAGCCTAACTTACAAACATGTAACATATGCCAGCTGCAGCACAACATTGCTTGGCCTAATACTCTACAGCAGTACCACAGAGCTGCAACCAAACTCCCAGCCCATAATACAACACAACAGTCACCAAGAGTCACAAAAACAATCCACAGACCGAACCACATTTCTTGCTGCAGTTGAAGCATCAATGTATCATGTCCATTTGGTGAGACTGAACCAACTCCTGCTAACAATGGACAATCCTGCAACACACTCAAAGTCTGGCCAACATTGTGCATCAAATCAAGGTCATAACTGGCAGGAAGTATCTTTATTGCCAAGCCTGTCAAGATCAAAACTTGAAATGCCCCTTGGATCAACAATAATGTGTCCTGCAATGCAGAATCCACAATTGGGTTGCATCATGTTAGCATACAAAACTATTTCAAGTTAAAACCAAACAAAGCAGACTGCAACATTGAAGGACCATTCATCCTACTCAGCATAACCATAACAGGGAGTGCAAAAACCAGCAATAATCACTCAGCAACAGCTGTACAATTGGCCAATATGAACCCCAATAGCTCATAGCAATCAAATAATGCATCCATGTAAACGCTCACAGCAGAGCAATCCAAGTGAATAAAATATGTACATGAACCATACTATATCAGGACTTTATTCAGGAAAACCATAAGCAAACCATAAGTGTTCCTCTACTAATGGAGATGTTGAGGTGAAAACTAACTTGAAAGTGGCCATTATTAGTTGCGAAGAGCTTGGTGGAATAATGATCCTACAATAAAGTGAGCAAACATTAGCAAAAGATCATGAGGCACAACATTTTTATCCATTGCATCCAAAACAGACATGTGCCCATATCAATAATGACCAACAAAACCATTCTACAATTACCCTAAATAGCATTCATGCAAATCAACTTCCCCACTAATTATCGATGATAACTAAAAGGTCTATTTGTACCTCTTGGAGCAGATCTTGGATTAGATTCTACACAGTTGTCATCTTCCCTTTGTGCCAGCAGAGGTCCATTTGCATTAAGTTTAGTCAATGGATTGAGAGCTAGGGCAATGTTGGGTCTGATACCATTCAGAATACCTGCACAATTTATTTACCTTAACAATCCTGCAAATGCATTGGATATCCAACTGAAGAGCTTAACCCAACCCTACAAACAACAGTATGGTGAACAACAAAATAAGGATAGCTTTGACATACACATACAAAAGCTTAACAGGGAGTTAACATGGTAAATACTCTTGCATCAAACCAAATCCACACACTGCAGCAGACATCAACCCTAGCCATAAACCTGCATCAATATGAACAAAAGCAGATCAAATATGAACACCCAAACCATTGCAATATAATAGGGTATGATTTAACAAGTTGACAGGCCAACCCAATATGCACAAGTGCTAGCCAATGAACATCCCAAGCAGGCCTATCACAGGCCATGACCAAAATGGTACCATGAGTTTGGTTCAATGAGCATGCTCAAAGTCTGCGGTAAAAAACATGAACCATTTGCAGTGAAACCAGTGGGGATCATATGAATGACAAAAGAAGTAGATACACATGTGTAAGCTTGCAAGGCATTGATACACACAACATAACTTTGCTCATGAACCACTAATATCCAAGCCAAGCTAAGTCATTTATATACACTTGCAACTTGCACAACAGGTCACCGCTTAACTTGCTCCACTTAAAAGCCACTTGCAACAGCCAGTTAAAATTCTTTTCCTTCATTCATTGATCAATTAAAAGAACCAACTTAACTAACTGAGTTGATTCTAACTAACTGAGTTTCACCATGAACTCAGTGAGTTGAATGCAACTAATTCCTAACCTGAACATAACAGATTCCAATCCTAACTCCAGGCCTAAACACTTCCAAACCTAAACTCTTTTTAAACAGTTCATCTCTCTCATTTTCATCACTTTTGGAACCTTGCAAATTTGTGCACTCTCTCTGCAATCTCTTATCACCCTCACCAAAGCTCTCTTATTCTCTCACAGAAAAGCCATTGAAGGTTCACATTGAAGCTTCAATTTAGCTGGAGCTAAACCACTTCACCCACACTCTGTTATCAATTCCAAAGTTCCAAAAGAAGAAGAAGGAGACGAAAAGAAGAAGATGAAGGAAGAATCAAGATCTGAAAACTTACTGGCGAATTCTCCGATCATCTTCTCCGGTATGTCATTTACAATTCATTGTTGTTTTCTTGCTTTGTGCGTACCAGAGCGTAGCATTGAGGATAGGGAGTGAAAGCCCCATGGTGTTAGGACTGGATCTTCATTGAGCGACATTTAATTTGACTTAGGAAGGCTAGGGTTCCTCCATTTAGATGAGCAATTCGACCAATATGAGAATTGTTTCCCAAAGCCATTTCCATAGTCGTAATTAGCATGACACGACGCATCCAATGGTGGTGGCGGTTAGGTTTAAGCCAACACCGGCGCCGGTGACGGACGTCAGCACGGAGAATCTCAGTGAACGGAGAGGTGAAGACGAGTGCGCGCTTCACTTTCAGTTTGATTTCTGTTGACTTGGACAAGTCAACAGAAGAGTGATCTAGGCTCATTTTCCTTAAGGCCCATGGAATTACTGGCCATACACCCTAAATTACTAGTGCACCTCCCCAGTGACAATGAAAAATGAACATTGGGCTTCAAGAGGCCCATTAACATTGTTGCGAATTCACCATGCAATTTCTGTTGCACCTCCCTTTTGTGGGGGGCTTGGACACGGTTCAGGCTCAGGAGGCCCATTTCCTATTCCACTAATGCACCCCATTTTTTTTTGAATTGGCTGGCTGTACAAAAAACCCAGATATGGGCTCATTTCGCAGCCGAATGACTTGAACTCAGTTTACACCCCAGTTCCTAATTTACACCTCCCATTTAATTTCATTCTTTAATTTTTCTTGGTTGCTTTTACAATTTGTAATTAGAGTAATTAGGTCCATATTAGATTAATTAGGCTGATAATTGGTAATTAGGAATTAAATCTTGATTTCTTTTTGAAATTAAAATTTTCATTAGAAATAATTAGGACTTTTAATTATAATTTTAATTAGGTTTTTAGTTAGAATTTTCTAATTAGGAACAAATAGGCTTGATTAAATTTAGGATATTGACATTTCTCAACATTAGGTTAAAATTCCACTTTAGGATAGAATCCCTTTTAGACCATAGTATTAGACATATTTTAGAAAATGACCATTTTGCCCTTCTGGGCTTATTTTTGGTATTTTGTGTTGAAAATTGCATGTTCCCCTTAGGATTAGAATTCAATCCTTGTAGGACTTAACATAGAATTTTAGTCATGATTTTAATCAATATTTTGACATGCTCCCTTAGGATTTCTAATCTAACTTAGAATATTCAATCAATTTCTAATGAATGATCCCTTAGGATAGTTTCTAACAATTACTAACTTCAATTAGATCCAAAACTTAGTTCCCCACAAAACTAAAAACAAAACCCCGATTAAATTAATCAAAAACAATTTTGATTAATTAAATCCTTTGAACTTGTATAATCCCACAATTTAAGTTGAGTGACCAAAAACAATTTTCTTTCACACTGTGGAACTCGAGGCCTCAAGACAAGATTCTTCAATCAAGGCATCCTCAGTTATACCAAGCAGAGGATTATTCAAGCACATCAAAGGTGGCATCTCCAACACTTTCTAACTAAAAGTTAGAAGAGTGTGACACGAGCCTTAAGTAATGGAGAAGGAGTAGGACTGGAGTATTCCTACCCCCATTCTGAGTATCTTTGGGCATGGGACGTATGATCCGTCGCTCATCGTATTCACTTCTATTCATAAACTTTAGCACAATTCTAATCATACAATTGACAAGTCTCTCTTCACAACAAAAGCAAGGACAACGTCAACAACTTATCAACCATGAATCAAGTTGTACGATACGAGCCTTAAGTAATGGAGAAGGAGTGGGACTGGAGTATTCCTACCCCTATTCTGAGTATCTTTGGGTATGGGACGTATGACCCAGCGCTCATCGTATTCATCTCCATTCATAGACTTTAGTGCAATTTGAATCTAACGATTGATAATGTCTTCATCTTCCATGCAAGAAACAACTACAAAGACCCTTCTCTCTCCACTCGAAAGTTAGTGTGATTCTCATCATCCAGTAACTATCAAGTTTATCCATTCTTCATTCTATTCAATTATCAATCCTTCCATTCAAATCATTTCAATCTCAATCATCCATTTCCTCTTGCCTCCTATCAATTTCTTTTCAGCCCAGTGGGCTGAACTACGAAAGCTTTGATTTCCTCATTTGCACAATGAGGATACATAAGCAGGAGAACCCAGTTTCTTTGCGAGCTAACCTATTTATTAATCCATCACTCTTTCATCAATCAATTCAAGATTTTTTAGATCAAATATCATTGTTCCTTAGATTCCATTCACACCCTTTTAGGATGCTTAATGAACAGTCCATCTTTGTGAACCAAGAGTTGTTTGTACTATGTAACAAACATTTAACTCCTTTGTTTCGGTTATTAAACTACAGTGATACCATGCCTTGGTCCCCTCACTTCCTGGTTTACCTTTACTCTTCGGTTCCATGTTTATTCCTTCATGGATCCAAGACATTCTTCTCTTTAATCTCAAATTGTTTGTACCCCAGCAAGTGATACATTCTCCCTTGCACCCAATAAAACTTTCTTGTGGGTCTGATACTCATCCTTTTAGGACCCTAAATGAATAGTCCTCCTTGTGAACCAAGAGTTGTTCGCGCTATGCAGTTGAACACTTAATTCATTTATTTTTCGATTATTCCAATATGATGTTGTAGGCCCTCACGTGTTGGTTCATACCAGTTTTACTCTTGAGTTTGAAGCCAGTTATCTTCGTGAGCTCCCTCGATACCATTCTTTTGGTGCAAGTCATAATCTTCATCACTGTATATCTCCCTTTCTCTCTTTTCGTAGTTCCGAACTACGATTGCTCTGATTTTATCATTACAGAATGAGAATACGTAGGCACGAGGATGCGAATCATTGGTGAGCATACTTCTAATTATTCCTCTTTGGCCTTAGGGCATCATTCATATCTTCCATTATCCACTATCTACCTTCGATCATAAATCGTTCATCCAGTGACATACTGTACCTTTGACATCGAAGTACACTTTCTTTGGAATTCCATATACACCCTTTTAGGACGCCTAATGAATAGTCCACTTTTGTACATAGAGTTGTTTGTACTATGTAATCAAACACTTAATTCCTTCTTTTTCGGCCAACCATATTGTGATACCGTGTCTTAGACCCCTCACTTATGGTTCATGCCACCTTTCCCTCTATGGTACAAATCTCACTTCTCTTATGGATTCCAATACACTTTCACTTTTCGGTTTCAAACAATACTTATTCAGTCACTTATCACCAGATACTCTATTATGTAACTTCGGTCACTTCATTCCATTCATTTCTGTGATTCTACCTTCATTCACTTCATATGTTACACCTATTCTTTGAGCCAAACACAATATACCTTTGTGCTCCATCTTGTACCCTTTTTGTGAACCAAGAGCCGATTTGTTTGTCTTGTCAGACCTTGTAGCTTAGACAAATATCTCCTTACTTACTTTGCAGCCGCATTTAGGCAACCCTTTCTTTTCGGTTTTTCCAACACGGTGTTGTAGGCCCTCACGTGTTGGTTCGTACCAGTTTTACTCTTGGGTTCACATTTTTTCACGCTTTTTGGAGTTCAAATCATATTATCCTTTGGTTCAAACCATACTTTGATCACACTTCTTTTCATCTCCCACCATTAGTTCTCTGAACTACGGAGCTCTGAATTCCTTTTTGCACTATGAGGATACGTAGGCATGAGGGCCATAATCCTCACCGAGCACTCTATCTATTTCTTTCCTTTCCCCTTATTCTTTTTGCGAGTAATCTTAGATCTAACACCTATCCGAGCGAGAATAATCAAAACGGTTCCCATGGAGTACCAAGGATGTTTGGGGTGCTAATACCTTCCCCTTGCATAACCGACTTCCTTACCTAATACATCTCTTTCCCCCGGGTTTTATCGATGTTTTCCCTTCCCTCTGAGGATAAATAAAGTTCGATGGCGACTCTGTTGTATGTTCGAGCGTGCGATACGTTAGGGTATATTTCCGCTAGCGCCACTATCAAGATTAGGTCGGAGACCAACATTCTCTTTCTCTAAGCTCTTGATAGTCTCCTTGAGTTTCCCAACCTCAGAGGTAGAAACAACTACAAGTACATGATGTAAGATGTTCATAGCTGGCTCAAAAGGAAACCATTACTAAATGTCTTCAACCCTGTTCTTAACCCATTGCGTATAAGCTTCCTTGATAATAGAATTCTTCTTCCCTAACTCAGATCTTCCTTGAGGACAGACCTCCCACCAAGCTCTGATGATCTTCCTTAGCAACTATGAATTGTCAACCCCTTCATACAAGACAAACCCCTCCACCTGCTTGGAATATGGCTTGCATAACAATGGATAACCCAACTGACGCAAAGCTAACCTTGGATTATAGTTGATTCCTTCCTTTGTACCTATGAGGGGTACATTGGGTAATCTTCCATAATTCAGGATAACTTTGACATCATCATAGGCTCTATAGTACCATTAAATATCATTAATGGTCAGAGACATGATCCTCTAAGACCACTTGAGGTTGTCCTTGTTCTCGAAGAAAGGACCATTGTTGGGCAGGTGTGGAATAAACCACCTATACAACATAAGAACATATCATACGACAATACCCTTCTTCTTATGAGTCCTTACATGGATAAAATAATAAGTGTCAGCAAGAAGCGTATGAACCAGATTCTTTGACAGGAAGATGTGAATAGATGCAAGGTCCACAAAGTCTTCCATACTAGGAAACAACATTATCCCATAAATGAGCAAAGTGAAAATAGCATTGAAAGATATCCAACTCCTAACATAAGCAAAGGCAATGGCCTTCTCTACCAAAAACATCAGAGTAAAACCATGAGTTCCACCCTTAAGCTTAAGATTGAGCTCCACTTCTTTTTTCTCCAAATGAAAAGCTTCGGCTAAAAGATGAGACTTCGGTAGTTCCTTGGTACTGACGAAAGGAACTTGATATTTAACTTTTTCCCCCAAGATATGCGAGTATTCCTCCAATGTCGGTGTCAACTAATAATCCCGAAAAGTGAACCTAAAGGGAGAGTCGTAGAACTCCACCAAAGTATGGATTACCGTAGCGTTAACTTCAGCGTTGATAATACCTAGGAGATCCATATAGGCCTTCTTTAAATCCTCTCTATGATCCAAATCCAAATGAGTTCCCAGACCCTTCAAAGCTTTCAACTGGGCTTCCACAAACTTGTAGCTGAACACACTTCTACTGCCAGGATTCATGCTATATTTGAGTACTCGACAACAGATTTGGATCTCGGATTCCCTGGAAATGCATATGAAAAAAAGAGTTATATGATTTAATATGATGTTTTATGATATGCAAATGATATGCAACAACATGGCCACATCCTAGATAATCTGAACATTCTACTAGAAGTTGGGTCAAAAGTATGACGTTACAGGAGAACAAATGGTATGTAGGAGCTTGGTTTCCTGCAACAAAACCCAATATCGCTCTCACAGGTATGTACTAGTCTTCAAAATGTGATCCTAAAAGGCTTCCCAGAGTCATGGAATCAAGTGAAAATACTTTTCCTTAATGAATTCTCACAGAACAAAAGCACCCCCAAGTGAGTCTATTCTGAGTGTGGGTCTCATGCTAACCCAACGCGCAAAATGTAGGTCAACATGACTATCCACGAGTCTATATTGTGTGTATACACAAGCTCGGGTGTAGAGCTTCTCTCAAGTAACATCAACCTAACCCAACACCAGCAAAATAAGATATCCAAAATGGGGTTAGTAATAATGCAAAATCTAAAGCAATAAAATATGCAATAAACATACATAAAAGCTAAAAGCAGGAAATTATGAAAATAAACACCCAAGCAAACAAGAATAAACAAAACTAGGCTCGACTCGTTCTAGCAACTAGGTTGCAAGAGTGTCCCCAGCAGAGTCGCCAACTGAAGCTAGCTGAAATATGCCCATCGAACGCATCGCACACTCGAATGTACAAAAGAGTCATTGCCGAACTCTATTTATCCCAAAGGAGTGAAGGGAAAACATTGATAAAACCCAAGGGGAAACAAAGAAATGGGTAAGGATGTTTGTTATGCAAGGGGAAGGTATTAACACCGTTCACATCCCTGATACTCCATGGGGACCATCTTGAATGCTCTTTCTTGGATGGGTGTTTATATCTTCATGTACCTGCATAACAAAAAAGGGTTAGAAAAAGGGTGCTCGAGGGGGATTGGGGCCTTCTTGCCTACGTATTCTCATGCTGCAATGAGAAAGTCAGAGCCTCATAGTTCGGAGAACAAAGACTAAAAGGGGAGGAGGAAAGACGAATGGAGAAAGGTGCTCGTGAAGGATTCATATCCTCGTGCCTACATAACCTCATAGTGCAATAAAGTAGTCCGAGCTCAGTAGTTCGGAAGACAATTAATGAAAAAATATATGATTGAGGGTGATGTTTAAATGAAAGGATAAAGATGGTGTCAAAACCAAGAAAGAGTAGGGGTTAACCATAAAGGTGTGTCCCAAATGAAAAGGAATTAACATGGTGTTTAAACCAACAAACGGAAACTTGTTAAAAATGGAGACTCACATGACGAGGGTCTTACCAAAGCACTAGGCCTAAAATGGTAAAGGAAGAAAAGTAGGAACTTATCAATGCCGGAGACTCATATGACAAGGTATTGCCAAAGCATTGGGTCTAACATCGTAAGTGTCGCAACCTGAAAAATACAGTGCGCGAAAAAACAACCGACGAAAGAAAATGACAGAAGAGTCGCCACCGTGCGTTATTTATCCCAAAGGAGGGAAAGGAAACGCTCGAAGTAAACCTAGAGAAAGGAAAGGACAAGACGGGGTCTCGCAACCAAATCTTGGGTTCGGAAGTCGGTTATGCGAAGGGAAGGTATTAGCACCCCTACGCATCCGTAGTACCCTACGGGATCCACTTTTGTAATTCTTGTCTAAAGGGTGTGGGTTTATCTAATGTGTTATTTACTAAAAGAGGGGTTAAAAGAAAATGTGTCGCGCGGATGTCGCATCCACTGCATATGTATCTCATCTGAATATGAGAATCAGAGTCTTCGTAGCTCGGCTGACCTATGGGTTGGGGGATGTGTGCTCGCTAAGACATCGCGTCTTATGCCTACGTATCTCATCTGGAATGAGAATCAGAGCAAGCCGTAGTTCGGCTAACTATGGGGTTATGGAGTGGGTTTTGGACGAACGACGTCACTACGCAATCTACCGGATGCTCGACCTTTGGAGACTTACTCACCTGTAGTAGAAGGAGTAAACGTGTGTTTAGGAGAAGAAAAATCAATGAAGGGTTAGGGTTTGGGATGATCATGCAAAAAGGCAGTCCTTGACGAAGGAATCGCGCTACCTGTGGGGATACGAACACATACAAAACAAACATGTATAAAGTAAACGTGCCAACAAGGGGCTCAGAAGTAAATAAACAAAAGAAAACAAATGCCTCCTATCGAGGTCTTCCAGCTAAGAAACCGATAAAATACGGAAAAGAGGTAAAAGTACCACACGGATGAAGATCCGAAGTAACATCAATTAAAGGAGTAAGAAACTCAGGGATCTCCCAAGCTAATGCCATCAAAGAAAGGTGAGTCAGTACAGGTAATCGGAATGAACCTCCAGAGGGTATCCCACAAATAAAGTGGGAAAACCACGCAAACCATCTCTGCAAGAGTCTGTGAGCCCTCACAAAAACTCAACAAAAAGGTTAGTGAAACACGATAAGCATTTTTTTCATGGATAACAGTATGGTTTCAGAAACCTCAAACCTTGTGGCATACATTTCAGAAATCATGTGATTAAACATTCAAGGCATAGGTTTCACCCATTCATGCATAATTAAACCCGTGGGCAAAAACATAATGAAATTCATCCATCATACCTCATACATTCAGATGATCCAAATTAAGAGCATAAAATTATGGGAATGAGGCAAACCTGATGGGAGAGACCGGTTGAAATCAAATGGCACGGCTGGGTTTGCAAGGCAATGTTAGGGTTTGCATAAGATGAAAGTATGTGAGTCAGATTGAATTTTTCATTGTTGCCTGGGGGTTGCTCTGAGTTCTCTGTCAGGTTTCTCTCCAGGTTTTGTCAAGGGTTTTGTTTCAAGGAAACCTCAGAGTATTTTGCTTCTCTTTCTTTTTCTGTCTGATCTCCCTCTTTTATAACCTAATTTTCATGGCTTTGTGGGCTCAAATGAGAGAGGTCTAAGTCCAAGTTTTTTTTATTATATTTTTTTTTATTATTATTTTTATTTATTTATTTATTTATTTTATTTTATTTTATTTTATTTTATTTTATTTTATTTTATTTATTTATTTATTTATTTTTTTAATAAAGTTTCTTGGGTCTAATTCTGATTGACATGATGAAATGCAATATGAAATGCTAAATGAATGCATGAATGAGGAGGGCAAATTTTGGGGTGTTACAGCTGCCCCTATTCAATCATCAGCTAACCCGAGTAGGATGAAAGCGAACAGCTTATCAGACAAACGGGGTGAGCTGTAATTGAATACCAAAGACATACCGAAAATTTGCGCTCCGAGAACACCTCAAAAACGCGGAAATACACCGCGCTGTTTATTTTTCTTCCGATCCTCTGGCTGGATCTGAATCAGTCTTCTGGCTTAATCTGGAGTTCGATCCTCTGGCTGAACCTATACTCAATTTAGTCCTCTGGTTGGATATTAATTTTGATCCTCGGGTTGGATACGATTTTGATCTTCTGGCTAGATCTTCTTCGATCTTCTGGCTAGATCTCCTTCGTTTCGATTCTCTGGCTGAATCTATTTCCTTTGATTCTCTGGCTGAATCTACTTCGATCTTCTGGCTAGATCTGAATTGTTGTGATTTTCGATCTTCTGGCTAGATCTTCTTTGTTTCGATTCTCTGGCTGAATCTACTTCGATCTTCTGGCTAGATCTGGATTGTTTTGATGATAAATTCCCATCATTAGGATCCCACATTTGAGGCATACGCTGGTTGACCCTCTTTTGAAATCTACACCCAAACTTCATATTAGATATGCAGCTTCGAGAATATTCCACTTTTGGGCTTCGTACATATTCTTAGGGCTAGAACATGTTGTAACGACTCCTCAATTGGGCTTGCTGGGGAAATAAGGCTTGTAGGCAACTTCACTGGGGAATCTTCAAATTGAGCCTTAGGCTGGCTTACTGGAACACGATTCTCAGGCTGAATCTTCGAAATGACCCTCAGGCTGGAACACTGGAACACGATTCTCAGGCTGAATCTTCGAAATGCCCCTCAGGCTGGATCACTGGAACACGATTCTCAGGCTGAATCTTCAAAATGACCCTCAGGCTGGATCACTGGAACACGATTCTCAGGTTGAATCTTCGAAATGACCCTCAGGCTGGATCACTGGAAAACGATTCTCAGGCTGAATCTTCAAAACGACCCTCAGGCTGGATCACTCACGCTTGATCCTCTGGCTGGATCTCATGACCTTGGTTGTAAAGTAATTCTTCAGTCTGCTTGGAAGAACCTGTTTATCAGCTTATGTGTATGCTTGATATGATATGCATGCAAATGCAAATGTTATGCATGGTGTAAAAAGAAATCTGCTTGGGGAAGCAACTCTGGTAGGGAGCGGATCGTTGTATCAATCCTGGAATGTTCTATGGGGAACGATCCGTCTGCCGGGACCGGGGAGCCACCAAAAATAAATTGGCTGCTTGAAAAGTTGACCTTGCGGGGGGAGTATCAACTATGGAAACTTTGTTCGGCGAGGCTCTGTGAGGAGAGTCTGTGGGGAAAACACTTCTTGGAGAAATGTCGTAGGAAACGACCTTTGTTGGGGATATGAACTTGCTAATCGCCTTCAAGCTGGGGATTAACAAATCTGTT
The DNA here is from genome assembly GCF_024323335.1 of Lathyrus oleraceus. NCBI lineage: Eukaryota > Viridiplantae > Streptophyta > Magnoliopsida > Fabales > Fabaceae > Lathyrus > Lathyrus oleraceus. Next base: position 391,642,978 of record NC_066585.1, read on the forward strand.
AAAAATAATCTGTTGGGGAATGAGATGAACACTGGGAACACCACCCTCTCATCTGTTGGTTATGCAACCACTCCGCTGTTGCTAGGAAGATACAGTCTGACACTGTCAACTCCGCTGGAGATATATAGTCTGGATACTGTCAACTCTGCTGGGGAACATGCTCTGCTGAGGAGAGACTTTGTCAACCGCTTGGGGATGAGGATTCATGACTTGGCATCTGGTTCCTGTGACCTGCAACCAAAAATACACTTATGCCTCGGGGGAATTACTCGGTTTGAATTCACCGTCCGGGTTTAAGCACATTCAAAGCAATTTTAAATGTTTTCTTGTGCAAATCATCTACAAAAGCCACCATTATGTTCATATGCAATATGTTTTATCAAAAATTCGAACATTTTTGCAAACAAACTGATAAATGAAAAATAAAGAGGCTCTTCAACTGAATTATTCGACTCTTACTGGGGAGAAAATTTGTGCCAGGAATAGGCGAGGGTATCAGGAAGCTGATCCCCGAAAAGAGGTGATCGCTATAAAAAGAGAACTATCCTAATGGCAATGTGGAAACGGGGTCCCACTGAGTTTCGACTCTGCTATGGCTCGTATGTCCTCAAGACGCTCTGCTCATCTTGCTTTCTGAAGTGGATGATTAGTCGATCTTTAACCTTCGAAGATTTCCGGATTGAATGAAACGGTGATATAACACTGATGAACTCAGATCGCAGTCGTTCGCTTATTCCCTAACTTTTGCCTGGATCGCCCCCTTTTCGGGTTTTCAATCCACCGGGATACCCATTTTTGCCTGAGCCGCCCTTTTGGGTTTTCGACTCACCGGGTGTACTCTTTTTTTATATCCCTAATTTTTGCCTGAACCTCTTTATTCTTTTTTTTGGTTCGTCGGGATGCCCCTTTTTTGCTTGGACTATTCTTTTTACTGTCCAGCGGGTCTATTTTATGCGAAGTATTTTTTAATTGCGTCTGAGTTGACAGGGGACGGGAAGTCTTCGCCATCCATGGTTGTTAGCATCAGAGCTCCGCCAGAGAAAACTCTTTTAACCACGTATGGACCCTCGTTGTTCAGTGTCCATTTGCCCCTGTGAACTGTGTTGGGAGGAAGAAATCTTTTGAGTACCAATTCACCGACTTGATACCCCCGAGGGAGCACTTTCTGACCAAATGCTTTCTTCATTCGTCTCTGACCGAGATACGTCAATTCTGGGTACGTAGTTCCAGCGTAGCACCATTTCCCGTTGGTTTGATTGATGACCAAAGCTGAATCCCCGTATACATCCAGGGTTTTAATTTGTATATTGATGGCTTCCTCAAGTCCTAGGATACAAGCTTCGTATTCGGCTTCATTGTTGGTGCAGGGAAAAATTATTCTGCCACCAAATGGCATATGAAACCCCCTTCCGGTGTGATCAACACTACACCAACTCCGCGACCATTGACGTGGACCGCCCCATCAAACATCATAACCCATTTGGATTCAGGGTCAGGCCCCTCCTCCGGGAGTGGTTCCTCTCAATCTTTCGATTTGAGAAACATGATGTCCTCATCAGGAAAGTCAAACCTCATAGGTTGGTAATCATCAATCGGTTGCTCTGCAAGATAGTATGACAAGACACTTCCCTTGATGGCTTTTTTTGAAGTATATTGGATGTCATACTCTGTCAGTATCATTTGTCACCTAGTAACCTTTCCGGTAAGTGCTGGCTTTTCAAAAATATACTTGACTGGATCCATTTTTGATATCAATAGAGTCGTGTGAGTCAACATATACTGTCTTAGTCGGCGAGCAGCCTATGCCAAAGCGCGGCAAGTTTTCTCGAGCAATGAGTATCTTTGTTCATAGTCGGTAAACTTTTGCTAAGGTAGTATATTGCATGCTCTTTTCGACCTGACTCGTCATGCTGACCGAGCACACAACCCATTGACCTTTCTAACACAGTCAAGTACATGATCAACGGTCTTTCCTCTCGGCCTGTAGACTTGCCCCGATCTTGATCTCTTTCTTGTCGTCTGCGGTACCGATGTTGACGGTCTCAATCACCTCCTGATAAGGTGTAATAGCTCGGTCCTCCTATTTCAACAATCTGGCTAACCCTTCAGGCAATTCACAATCTTCCTCAACCCCTTCTTCGGCTTAATAGATAGGATTGTCGAAGTCATACTTGGCCATAGCAGTGTCGTTAGTAGTGAGATCCGGGTGGTCCGCTCTGTATGATGGAGGATCATGCTTTACCTTAGAATGAGAGATTTCTTTTGGAAAGAAAGAAAAAACGAAAAAAGAAACATTACCATTTTTTTGTAAAAGTAAAAAAAACTGAAAGAAAGAGAACACAAAATTGTTTGCAAAAGCCGTCCTTTATTGATGATAAAAATAATTGCGAAATGTAACTAAATGGATGGCCCTACAAATGAGCCGTTACACCTTGGGCAAAGTGTAAGACTTTATTATGCATGTAATAAAGGAAAACAATAAAAATCACTCTTTCAGTAGAGTAACCCGGACAGTTTTTCAGACGACCAATTGTCGAGCTTTTCTCCCGGGACACACGGGCGAATCCAGCTATCTAAGTCACAGTCGCTGTCAGCCTTGTCTTCATCTGCAGCATTGACGATGTGGGGAGAAACCAAACCCCCGCTGGAGAGAGTACCGGTTTCATTCTTCTGAGATCCCGGAGCATACCCCAATCCAAACTTGTCTTCTTTGATGATTGGCTCCACAAATTTGCCCTAGCCTTGGGCATCACCAGCTTTAACCACTTCGACAGCTTGCTTGTATGAAGAGATAGAAGTCCCGACCTTCTCAAACTCAGGTGAAAAGACAGCTTCGGGCGCGACCTCATTGATGTTTATGGCTTCGAAGCCCTGACACAGCATCTCGTGCATCTCGCCGTCCATCTCTACATACTTAAATGTAGACAGGTGGCTAACAAAAATATCCTCTTCACCACAGACAGTGACGACCTGACCTTCTAGTTCATATTTGAGCTTCTGGTGGAGGGTAGAAGTAACAGCACCGGCAACATGAATCCAAGGCCGGCCTAGCAGACAGCTGTAGGCAGGCTGGATATCCATCAGATAAAAGGTGCTCTTGAACACCTGCGGTCCAATCTTAACTGGCAACTCAACTTCGCCAAAGACAACTCTCTTAGAGCAATCAAAATCCCTCACAACTAAGTTACTTGGCCTCAGGATGGTGTCATCGCAATCCAACTTCATTAAGGCTTTCTTTGGAAGAACATTCAGAGAAGAGCCTGTATCGACCAAAACATGGGAAAGCATCATCCCTTTGCATTCCATTGTGATATGCAAGGCTTTGTTGTGATTCCTGCCCTCAGATGTCAGGTCATTATCGGGGAAACCTAGCCCCGGGCTAGCGTTTACAATGGAAACTACTGACTCCAGCTGGTTAACAGTTATCTCCGGTGGAACATAGGCCATATTCAGTACTTTCAACAAGGCTGCTCTGTGCGCCTCAGAGCACGGCAATAGTGAGAGAATGGAGATCTTTGAGGTTGTCTGATTTAGCTGGTCGACTACCTTGTAGTCACTTTTCTTGATAATCCTCATAAACTCATCCACTTCCTTCTCGAATGCGGTCTTAGGAGGATCTTCCTCAGTAGTAACCTCTTCGGCAGCCATCTGTTTCCCTTTAGCCTTGGCAGCTGCCTTGGCTTCAGTATTCGCGCGTAATGTTGATGGTGCAAATAGGCGTCCACTACGAGTGAAGCCACCCACCCCTCCAACATTGTCTACAGTGGAGCTACCAATGTCAATGTCTTCTTCATTAATTTTCTGCCCCTGGCAGTAGATATCAGCCCCATAGTGCCACGGGATAGCGCTGTCTTTCTCATACGGAACGGGTCCTGGTATTGTGATGGTGATCGGACCAACCACAGTCGGTTGAGGGCTGTCAGAGTAAATTGTAACTGGTGCTGAACTTTCGATGTTCACCGCTCCTGGTTCTGTACTTTCTGGGAAATATATTGTTGTCGGAGCGAGTCTCTCGGGAACATATATTTCTTCAGGAGTGAAATAAAACGTCACCGTCGATACATCATTCTTCACTGGACGGGCCTGATCGTACTGAAGACAACCTTCATCTATCAGTTGCTGAATACCCCTTCTCAAACTGTCACATCCGTTTTCGGCAGCTTGACAATTTCTGCATTCTTCCCCACAGCCCGGGAAAATTTGTCCTTTCAGAAGTCGGTCTTTAACCACCGATAGCGAAGTCTTCACCTTAGTCACATCAGAAACCAAATTCAAAGTTTCCCCACTATCAACAACATTAATCCTCTGCCCGCCGTGAGCCGGCATCGGGTTCTAGATAACATTAGGCACCAAAGCAAAATTGATAGCCTGGGCATCTCTCAAATCTTGTACCTTTAACTAGAGAGCCTTGCAATTATCTATAGTATGGCCAGGTGCGTTGGAGTGAAAAGCACATCTGGCATTGACATCATAACCTCTAGGCAAATTATTGGGATCGATTGGTGGGGCCAGAGTTCTCAACGTAACTAGATTCATGTCAATCAGCTTGGGAAGTAATACTGAATAAGGCATTGGGATTGGCTCGATGACCCGGTCCGTCTGCCTTGGAAGTTTTTGATAGTGTCTCTGCTGACCCGGATTACCTCCTTGTTGTTGATTGTTGTACCTGGGTTGTTGTTGCGGATGATATTGCGGTTGTTGTTGCTGTTGAGGAACAAGTGTCGGAATAGTGACTGCGGCCACTTGATCTTGATAATAATTAGGGCGTCCTCTACCCCTGCCTCTGCCGGCATACACAACGCTTGCCTCGTCTTCTTTTCTTCGCTGACCGTTACCAACAAACGGTCTCTTGGGACCTGATGAGTTGGAAGCACTATTGTCTTGAATTCGGCCCATCTTCAACAGACTCTCGATTCTTTCTCCAGCAATTACTATCTCTGCAAAGCTGATTGATGGGCAAGCAACCAATCTCTCAATATAATTGCCTTGAAGAGTGTTCATGAACATGTCCGCCATCTCCCTTTCAGACATAGGGGGTTGGACGGACGCAGCAATCTGTCTCCAACGCTGAGCATACTCTCTAAAGGTTTCCTTGGCAGTCTGAGACATACCTTGCAACAAGGTCCGATTTGGAGCCATGTCCAAGTTGTATTGATATTGCTTGACAAAAGCCTCTGCCAAGTCTTTCCAGCTCTTAATGGTAGTACGAGACAAATGAGAATACCATTCACGAGAAGCTCCAGTTAGACTGTCTTCAAAATAGTACATCCACACCTTTTCATCTTCCGTGTGAGCTCCCAACCTTCCCAGATAAGATTGGAGATGAGTGTGTGGGCAAGAAGCCCCATTGTATTTCTCAAAAGTAGGGGGTTTGAACTTGTGAGGAATCCTTACTCCCTGAACCAGACCAAGATTTGTGACATCAAAGCCTAAGGAATTTTGAGACTCCAAAGATTTGAGCTTCTCAGCAAGCTCATCCATACGGCGAGTGGTCTCGAGGGCCTCGTCGTGCAAAGAAAATTGATCATACTGATAATTTTCAGTAACGGGGCGCCCGTTAATCCGAATTCCTTGATTCACATTGTACCTTCCGCCAATACCATTTCCAACATTCCCTGTGTTGCCAACATTACCCGGGTTTCCATCAGCATTTGCGTTACCCGCGTTACCAGTGTTCACAGGGTTATCAGCGTTACCAGTGTTCACAGGGTTTCCCTCAGCATTTGGTATCTCCACCTCCGGATCGGGTCTCGGTTGCTCAACCAATTCCCTCGGCTTTTCCTGGCCTTCTGCCATACCAGTCATCAATGTCATGAACTGATCCATCCTTTCACGCAAATCAGCCAGCTCTTTCTGTACTTGGTCCATCGCTAGCTGTGGACGATTTTCCTTTGTCGGGTACCTGTGGACTCGCTTGGGACCAATAACTGCCTGATACAGGGAACAAACATTAGACACTGCGGTGACACCTGCAAAACAGACAAGGGTTAATATGCATGGTATGCGATGCACTGCTTGTTCAGTTTTAAGGCACCCCCGTTTTGAAAGGGAATACCCTGCAAATGAATAAGCATGAGATGTTGGATGCAAATATGCAGATGATGTTATGCAATGCAAAGGCATGTCAATCAGAATTGATGGATCCGCTTGAACATCTGCCAGGTTGCACTGCCTGGAGAGAAATTCACTGAGGAATATAATATAAGACCAAAACTCTGCTCCAGAAAACCGGGTTGGTTGGAGGTTAAGGTTTCCTGAATTTAGCCCGCCCCTCACTGGTAGGTTCTAAGAACAGAAGTTCGTCAACTTCAGCCCTTCAGTCGCGAATAATACGTTTACCACTGAAGGTTTGGTATTATTACGGGACAAAAGACCTCCATTGACTCCCCTCAATAGGACATCCTAATAGCAAGTTCCCAGTCTCGGGATCCTCGGATTGAGCAGCGAGAATGCGCCCACCAGAGCTAACATAATCACGTCTCGGAGGAGAGGCCTCGATTGAGTTCTCGGGAAATGGTCACCAGAGTCGACGATTTCTAGAGGAACATCCTGTCGTTACGGAACACCCATAAGACATAATATATCCAGAAGAAACCTCGTCTGGGTGTGGTTCTTCACGAACGACTTAACGTAGCAACACGCCACACAAGCCTCATGATTATCCACTCTAAAACCTGTGTGTACACTCAAGCCTGGGTAATGGGCTTATCTCTCATAGAACACCCCATCCCAACAAACAAACAAACAGATCCAACAGATACAACAAATGCATGCAAGCAGGTAAGCAAATAAAGGTACAAAAGCATGAACACCCAATAAACAAGAAATCACATAATCTAGGAGGGACTCGCTTAGGGAAGATGGACCAACAAATGGTCAACTTCTTTCAATCCCCAGCAGAGTCGCCAGCTGTCGCAACCTGAAAAATACAGTGCACGAAAAAACAACCGGCGAAAGAAAATGACAGAAGAGTCGCCACCGTGCGTTATTTATCCCAAAGGAGGGAAAGGAAACGCTCGAAGTAAACCTAGAGAAAGGAAAGGACAAGACGGGGTCTCGCAACCAAATCTTGGGTTCGGAAGTCGGTTATGCGAAGGGAAGGTATTAGCACCCCTACGCATCCGTAGTACTCTACGGGGTCCACTTTTGTAATTCTTGTCTAAAGGGTGTGGGTTTATCTAATGTGTTATTTACTAAAAGAGGGGTTAAAAGAAAATGACTCGCGTGGATGTCGCATCCACTGCATACGTATCTCATATGAATATGAGAATCAGAGTCTTCGTAGCTCGGCTGACCTATGGGTTGGGGGATGTGTGCTCGCTAAGACATCGCGTCTTATGCCTACGTATCTCATCTGGAATGAGAATCAGAGCAAGCCGTAGTTCGGCTAACTACGGGGTTATGGAGTGGGTTTTGGACGAACGACGTCACTACGCAATCTACCGGATGCTCGACCTTTGGAGACTTACTCACCTGTAGTAGAAGGAGTAAACGTGTGTTTAGGAGAAGAAAAATCAATGAAGGGTTAGGGTTTGGGATGCTCATGCAAAAAGGCAGTCCTTGACGAAGGAACCGCGCTACCTGTGGGGATACGAACACATACAAAACAAACATGTATAAAGTAAACGTGCCAACAAGGGGCTCAGAAGTAAATAAACAAAAGAAAACAAATGCCTCCTATCGAGGTCTTCCAGCTAAGAAAGCGATAAAATGCGGAAAAGAGGTAAAAGTACCACACGGATGAAGATCCGAAGTAACCGCAATTAAAGGAGTAAGAAACCCAGGGATCTCCCAAGCTAATGCCATCAAAGAAAGGTGAGTCAGTACAGCTAATCGGAATGAACCTCCAGAGGGTATCCCACACATAAAGTGGGAAAACCACGCAAACCATCTCTGTAAGAGTCTGTGAGCCCTCACAAAAACTCAACAAAAGGGTTAGTGAAACACGATAAGCATTTTTTTCATGGATAATAGTATGGTTTCAGAAACCTCAAACCCTGTGGCATACATTTCAGAAATCATGTGATTAAACATTCAAGGCATAGGTTTCACCCATTCATGCATAATTAAACCCGTGGGCAAAAACATAATGAAATTCATCCATCATACCTCATACATTCAGATGATCCAAATTAAGAGCATAAAATTATGGGAATGAGGCAAACCTGATGGGAGAGACCAGTTGAAATCAAATGGCACGGCTGGGTTTGCAAGGCAATGTTAGGGTTTGCGTGAGATGAAAGTGTGTGAGTCAGATTGAATTTTTCAGAGCTGCCTGGGGGTTGCTCTGAGTTCTCTGTCAGGTTTCTCTCCAGGTTTTGTCAAGGGTTTTATTTCAAGGAAACCTCAGAGTATTTTGCTTCTTTTCCTTTTTCTATCTGATCTCCCTCTTTTATAACCTGATTTTCATGGCTTTGTGGGCTAAAATGAGAGAGGTCCAAGTCCAAGTTTTTTCTATTATATTTTTTTTTATTATTATTATTATTATTTTTTTTTTTTTTATCTTTTTTTTTTATTTTTTTTTATTTTATTTTTCGTTTTATTTTTTTTTTTTTTATTTTTTTTTTTTTTAATAAAGTTTCTTGGATCTAATTCTGATTGACATGATGAAATGCAATATGAAATGCTAAAAGAATGCATGAATGAGGAGGGCAAATTTTGGGGTGTTACAGTAAGTGATGGTCTCAAAACCAAGAAAGTGAGAATTACCACAAGGTGTATCTCAAAACGGAAAGGTGGTGTCAAAACCAAGAGAGGGTAATGACCATAAGGTGTATCCCAAAAGAGGTATATAACCATGATAGTGTCAACCTGAATTGTGGTGTCATAATCAAGAAAATGAAAATGACCATAAGGTGTATCTAAAAAAAAGTGGTGTCAAAACCAAGAAATGAGAATGAACATAAAGGTGTATCCCTGAGTTGTGGTGTCACAACCAAGAAGATGAGAATGATCATAAGGTGTATCTCAAAAGAAACGTGGTGTCAAAACCAAGAAAGGGGAATGACCATAAGGTGCATCCCTGAATTGTGGTTTCATAACCAAGAAAATGGGAATGACCATAAGGTGTATCTCAAAAGAAAAGTTGCAATGGTGTTAAACCAAAACGATTTGAAAAGAAGAGCCACATGGCAAGGTGCAGACTTGATAGTGAATTAACTAGAATTTCAGAAAAGTCTATGAATAGAGGAAAATATTATGAGCAACTGGGTCATTTGTCCCGTACTTAGAGATATTCTAGATAAGTGTAGGAAAAATCCCCTTTCATCATTTTGTATTTCTTAGGGCTCATGGCATCCAAGTTTAGTCAATGATTGATAAGTTGTTGAAGCAGGTTCCCAAAGATGCTTGCGGGGGTGAGTCAAATGAATGACTCTTGAGGAAAGATGTAATCCACTGAGGGTCTTGAACTTGTTGGGAGGTTGAAGCTCCAAAGTGACAGAGGCAAGTCCCATCAAGTGATCAAATGACGTATGATCACTTGACAAAGACAAAGAGGAAATGTAATAGTTGAAAGGATCTAGTTGATCAAAGGGAATTTGTCAAGCCAAATCAAGCGAAAGGGATTGATGAACAAACAAAGATGCATGATCATACAAAATTAGAGTAGAGTATTATTGTTAAGTAGCCCAAGATAAATCCATGTCGGTGCAAAGTGTACTAAGTTATGTCTCAATGTCTCAATGTTAGGTAGCCCAGGAAAAATTCATAAAGCAGATGAATAGCACACAAGCCCAAGGGTTCAACAAGAACGAAATAAATTCAAAGTGTCCCCAAGGTCTTAGGGTCCAATGATCACTCAATGTTAATCAAAGGGCCTAAATCCTAAGTCAAAGTCCAAAGTCCAAAAGGTCTTCAATACTCCGAATCAAGCATGTGATTAAGATTAGGTCCAAGTTACTTTATCATATTTTGATTCATTAGGACTAACAAGAAAGCAATCAAACAAGATAAGAGCAACAGATCAATATGGCAAAATGAACAGAGTATGAAGTGATATGATGATAATGTGACATGAAATTAAAGTGAATTAAGTAAATGACGTAAACTTAAATGACTTGAATTAAATGGCAATAATGTAAAGAAACGAGAATTAATGTTAGGAGTTAATGGTTAGTCAATTGTGTCGATACAATTTAATGTTATGTTAAGAAATCGTAAGTAGGTTATATAGAAGTCATACCTATTTGAGATCGGTCAATAACAATGTATGTGTCAGACATGTTAGAGAGTTAACATCAATTTAACCTCAAGCAACATATCACATAATGATCAAAGTAATAGGAAGAGATGAAGATAGAAAGAGGTGAAAGGGAGAATCAAGTCAACTACATAGGAATGATTCTATCCTTAAATCAAAGGACTCAAAATATGGCGCACCGAGGGTTAACCTATCATCGATGCGAAGTATTGAAGATGATTCACAATCTTCTATCAACAATTTTGCACTTGGCTTCTCCTTCCAGCATATTAACGTTTGCACCACCATTCTGCGGCATGGGATTGTTGACGACATTAGGAGCCGGTGCAAGGTTGATGGCCTTTGAATCTATGAGGTCCTGAACTACGTGCTTAAGAGCTTTGCAGTTCTCAATGTTATGGCCAGGTGCCCCAGAGTGGAAGCTACACCTAGCGTTGGCGTCGTAACCCACTGGAAGCCTACCAACAGGAGGAGCCAGAGTGCGTAATTGCACAAGTTGTAATTGTTGAAGACTAGAAAGTAACTGAGCGTACGACATTGGAAGAGTGTCGAAACGCCGATCCATCATCCTTTGCCTCTATTGATAGGCGGGTCTGTTACCCGGTTGTTGCTGTTGTTGGTACTGAGTTGGTTGATGCTGTGGTTGTTGTTGTTATAGTGGTGCTGCAGCTGTGATGGTCAGAGCCGCAACATACGGTTGTTGATGGTAAGTCTGAAAATTATTCCTCCGAACACCTCTGCTCTGATATGAAGTCACAGAATTCACTCCCCCCTCTCTCTGATTATGCCCTCCAATGAACGACTTTTTTACCCCTGATGAAGATCCACCTCCATTTTGGATCTTGCGGGTCTTCAGGTAATTCTCCACCCTCTCTCCGGTAGAGACCACATCAGCAAAGTTGGAGGCATTGCACCCCACCAGACGCTCCAAGTAAGGTCCAGGCAGCGTATTTGAAATTCTGGCGTAGTCAGTATTCAGATGTTCTACTCCAAGTCATGACATCTGATCTAACATTGTACTTATTACAGCAAAACAGTTATTACACTCTGTACTAATGAGCACCTTTTCACAGTGTCACGACCTCTCCTTCTATGTCATCCTAGAAAGGAGGAACACTTAGTTATGTGCACCATAACCTTCACTTCTGTTGTTTTCCTACACATATATCAACACGATGTCTCAATCCTGTTTTGAACATTATCTGTTACATTGTTCCAGTTTGTTGGTCATGTACTTGTATTTCCTAAATTAAAGGTTATAACAAGTTAAACTAATCTTCACTTATTAAGGAGCCAACAAATAGATTATTTGCCAGGTTCATTAATTGTAGCTTAGTTGTTAGTTTCCTAGATTTTAGATCAGCTGGTGAATTCCTGAAGAATAGCCTGAGAAAAATCCTGAAACAGAAAACTAATCATCCAACAATTTAGCATATGCAGTCATGAGTGAATGTCACAACATTCCGTTTGACATCCAAGTCCAGAACCATATGCTAAGTCTGTTTGGTTCCTGAAAACAGACTGTGCTAAATTTGCTGTACTGTAAAAGACCAACCAGTCTCTACTTCAGTATCAGCTTACAGGAAGAACTGTCAAGGCATCCAGTTTGACAGTTTCACAAAGATCCTTTTTGGCCAGGTCTGGTGTGCTTTTGAACTCCAGACTTCACTACATACTGAACTGAATTCATCAGCTTATTAAACAGTATGTGCTGTTGTTGATGAATGTCAAAACATTCTGATTGACATTCCAACAGAAGGCTATGTATCAGGTTTGCTATTATGTTGTTGAACAGACTGGAATACATGCTTAGTTATGGCAGACATGATTATATCATACAGAAGGAAAACAAACACAGGAAATTGTTAACCCAGTTCAGTCCAACATGACCTACATCTGGGGGCTACCAAGCCAGGAAGAAGATCCACTATTAGTAGTATCAATTTAGAGTTAAACTCCCCCGTTTACAACTCATCACTTAATCCCTACCCAATGCAATCTATACCTAGGAACTCCTAGATAGAAACCTCCAGTTTCCATTCCTATCACTACAAATACAATGTAATGTGCAAACACCTTGAACTTGCTTCACAGCTTCATTCAAGAACATAATCACTCTTGCCTACAGGCTTTGGGTGACAAAACACTCTCAGGTTTACCACTAAGAGACACATGGTAACCTTCCCACAGATTGGGAGGTTTACCTTACACACACCCCTAAAAATTCATTCTAAGAGGCTTACGAAGACTAGATTACAATCAGCTATTTATAACCTAATCACCCAACTGGATTTGGGCCTTCAGAAAATTGCAGCAGACTTGTTCTTTGTTGTTGCAACTTCAGCAGAAAAATTCTGCTACAAACAAGGTCTTCAAGTTCCTAAACTCTCTCCATATATATCTCCATATTTAGAGCCTATATATATTCTGATTGAGTCTTCAAGACCTCCACCTGGGAGTTAGGATATTCACCAGATATCCTTGCTGATCCCAGAACATATACTGAATTAATTAATTCAGTTTTCTACACATGTGCGATGTCACAGACCTGATGTCATGACATCGTACATGACATGTTGGTCCAGATGTTGAATTTCTTCAACCCAACATATTAAAACAACAGAGATGATTCCATTATTTGTTTTCTATAATTACTGCCAATCCTAAGGAATCAACAATCTCCCCCTTTGGCAAATTTTAGCTAAAACAAATAAGTCTCTGTCATTCTCTCCACCACCACAAACACTTATGTTGGTGTACATGAGGAGGTAGAGGAACAAGACACAGTTGTTCCAGAACCCTTCCCTTCAACAGGAGAGCTTCCTGAAGAGTATGTAATGCTGAGTACATAGACAATGTAACTCAGATCACAGGGCACAACTGTCTTCTTAACTCAGATCACAAGGCACAAGTGGAAACCCCAGTTGGTGGATTTTGTGCCTGATGCCAACTTCTGTTTGCTGCCACTTCCACAGTTGGCTTGCTTCTGGTACATTCTCAGCCCCAGGACTATCTTTCTCTTTCTCTCCCCCTTTTTAGCTAAACATTTGTAAAGGCACCCTTCACAAAACCAGATCCAGGCGCAGCTTGCCCAAACCTTAACATACCCCATGATTCTGAGAATGGAGTGTTTTTCTTGTGAGAGGAAGAGGGCTATTGCATCCTTTAAATAGTCCAGCCCGTGCCTAGGAATTTCCGGTAGAAATAAATGCTTGGTCAAGATGCATTTATTTTTGCTGAGAAACAGTCAGAGAATCACCAACAAAATCTCAGACTATCTTTGAATACCTTTTATAGCTCTTGACTGTTTCTTTTCCAAAACAGCCGTTCCAGTGCATGGAGACCATTCCATATATGCAGTCAGACACGTTGCACGCGATGTCTTAACATTCCTGCATTCAGCCAGTATTCAACAAGACCTCTGTCATACCTCCAGTAGATACTTGACACCTAGCACTGCTACAGCCAACTTTTCACACTTCAGTTGATGGTTACTCCCCCTGTACCACACAGCTGTAGCCATCAGGCTTATTCTGGTTTATCAGACTTAGCCACATCACCCTTATAATTCCTAATGACTTTAAAATTCAGAAGGAATTAACAGCAATGTCCAGGGCAATGTCATGACATCGGTCAGACATTCTTCTGCTCACTCAGCCTTGACATACATCACAACATCCTGATAACTACCTAGTCATCTGAGAGCACATAGACCACAAGCTTGGTGATTGCTTGCAGCACAAAGGCACAACTCCCCCTGTCATGGACAACCTACTCTCTTGGAGGTCACACATGATCATATCCAACATCCCAAGGTTGGACCTTCACATACTTCCTGATTCAAAGAGATTCCAGACCACTTGATGAAAGGAAAACATAAGACACATCTTAATGTCTTCAAGAGCGCACCCTCTATCCAACCCTCTTGGCTGAACACATCCACACTCTGTGTCAATTTCTCTTATAACCAGAACAGAAGATCACTTCACAAGATGTTTTAACATCAGCTGGGACTTCCTTCACAGCATCACAAGGAGCACTATCTGATAGACTTCAGATATTACTGAGTCCTCAACTTGGGCCAGAGGAACCCAGACATACATTGGGATATATACACTCTCATCCCACTACCAGAGACAGTCTTCCATAGATAGCTCAGAAATTCTACCACAAGCTCCAAGAGATGAATAGAGAACACCTCCTTTTGTCTTCAACTTAATACTTTTCAGTTCAAAAGTAATTTGTCTCAGACTTTCCTCAAGAATAATCAGCTGCCTTATGTTGATTACCTTGATTCTTCGAACTCACTTCTGAGATAGACCAACTGCCACTGGTTGATTACCTCCTTCATGAATTCTCATATGAAAAGGTCAAATGCTGCTTTTTGACCTCCCCAAGTTTATCAGACTTCTCCCAAAGATATTCTGACCTTCCAAGTGAGACTTGAACTTCAAGCTTTTTGAAGTATCCAATCTACAGCCCTGTAGACCTTTCTATCTCAAGTTGATGTGCCACTTCACCAACTAAGAATCTGATGTTGAACCAAATGTCACAACATTGTGTTTTGACATCCAGCTGTTGAATTCAGCTCCTTCTTCTGCCACTTGAAAGAACTTCCTCCCTTCACAGAACAAGAGTTCAATGTTCTCATAGACTTAATTGTGGAACCAAGTTTGAGTAAACAACCTCCATCCTGCAAGTTTGCAGTTAAGTCATCCAATTTCACACTTTGATGATTCCCTGCTTCTTTTCCAAAGACATCAGACACTCTGATGCATGAGTCTTCAGAAGGACCAGTTGGAAACTAACCCTTCAGCTCTGCCAAGGATTCCACTTCCTAAAGCAAGGCTGTTTCCATGAGGTTAAGAATGCTGCCACTTGTTCTTAACTCCACAGTGTGCATTAGCCAATGCACTTCCTCACCTAGATCAGAAATAAACTGATCTAAGTAACCACCATCAAGACTGTGATGCCTTCTTCTTCTTGTACACACCAAGGCTGAACATGTTTCTTGCCAGGAAACCTTTTCAGAGATCATATGCTTTTGCTGCCACCAACGAGCTAGATCATACCCCAATGTACTATCCTTCCTGTGATTCTGCACAGGGTCTTGAAGAAGAGATGTTCCAACATCTTTAAGAACATCAGTTATCTTGAGCTCCAAGGATAATCAATGAAATACTTGTACTTGACACCAGTAGACATTGATCTTAAATCCTTTCCCAATTATCCTTTCAGATACTTCCACCATAAGAATACTTTGAAAATACTCTTCTAGTGTCAACATCTTCTGCTTGCAAGCACCTTGATAGTCTTGAGACTCTTTCCAGATTGGATTCACCCTTAGGAATGAGAGAGATGAATCCTTCCTTGCAAATGCGTCACACAACAACCAGAACCCATGTGACACAGGTCAACAGCCAACCCGACCCTAGGCTGACCAAACGTGAGGAGATTAACCAAAACTCCCCCTCAAATTGACAATCATGGAAACTCCACACCAATATCCATGCATTGTACACATATGTCTCAACATGACATACACTATCCCTACCAGTGGCAACTAACTCCTCCAATCAGACTCCAGCTGACCATAAGTACTACTGAGACACACAAAACCAGTCGATAGTAGTTATGCATTGCCAGGGCATACTACTTCAACCAACCTCTGAATCTTCATATTCTTACTCCTTGACAGAACTGCCACTTCTGCACGTGGTGTTTGAATAACATGATTCATGGTTCCAATCCTCATAGATGATACAGCACTCAGGTTACCCCATTATTGACTGCCAACATCCAGGGGACTTGTCTTCCAACACACCATAGTACTTCAGGGAACAACTATCCAATCCTGATCAAACTGCAGGAGTATGCCAAACAGCAGGAGTTTGCACAATGTCACATCTCAACCAGCTCAACTTCTAGGGATGACCTTCTTGAGCACACACCCAGTTGACCCTGCTCTTGTCAACTTAGCATACACAGATGTCTCCTCTTCCAGGTCAGGAGTAGGTTCCAAACAGAATTATCCCTTTGTTTGAACCCTAAAACCATCTGCTCTTCAACCAGTAGCTGCATACTTGTTGAACAACATGTTCTAACATCACATAGAACATTGGTTCCACCTCCTTAGAACAAACCTTCCTTGAAGGTCTTCAAGGTCTTCATATACACTACTCAAGAGAGTAAGAGAATCAGTGATTAAGTGACTCTTACCATCCTGAAGTGAGAACGTCATGATGAGTGGACTTGAGGGGACTCAAGTATCTTTGACATCTTCAGTAGATTATGATGAGATCTTGAACACAACAGCCTTTCATCAACATGAGGGGAAACTACATCAGAGTTTGAGTTTTGCCATGTATTATGCAGCGGAAATCATAATACAACTCAACCTATGAACACACACTTCACCAGATTGGCCTCCAAGACCATACCAGGTTTGAATGTGTTTTAGTACTGGCACAGCTGTCCCACACACAGGCCAATAGCCAACCTCCAGAGACAGGTACACACCATTCCTGTCATGAACAGTCCATCCACCTACTTCAAGGGACCATTCAGGGAATTACAGAACCTTACACAGGTTCCAGCATCAGTACTAACATAACTCCTTGCCAGCTACCAGAAAGTATCACCCATGGATCTCATCCAGAGACAGAACAGGATGCCTGCTCTGATACCAATTGAAATTCTGGCGTAGTCAGTATTCAGATGTTCTACTCCAAGTCATGACATCTGATCTAACATTGTACTTATTACAGCAAGACAGTTATTACACTCTGTACTAATGAGCACCTTTTCACAGTGTCACGACCTCTCCTTCAATGTCATCCTAGAAAGGAGGAGCACTTAGTTATGTGCACCATAACCTTCACTTCTGTTGTTTTCCTACACAGATATCAGCACGATGTCTCAATCCTGTTTTGAACATTATCTGTTACATTGTTCCAGTTTGTTGGTCATGTACTTGTATTTCCTAAATTAAAGGTTGTAACAAGTTAAACTAATCTTCACTTATTAAGGAGCCAACAAATAGATTATTTGCCAGGTTCATTAATTGTAGCTTAGTTGTTAGTTTCCTAGATTTTAGATCAGCTGGTGAATTCCTGAAGAATAGCCTGAGAAAAATCCTGAAACAGAAAACTAATCATCCAACAATTTAGCATATGCAGTCATGAGTGAATGTCACAACATTCCGTTTGACATCCAAGTCCAGAACCATATGCTAAGTCTGTTTGGTTCCTGAAAACAGACTGTGCTAAATTTGTTGTACTGTAAAAGACCAACCAGTCTCTACTTCAGTATCAGCTTACAGGAAGAACTGTCAAGGCATCCAGTTTGACAGTTTCACAAAGATCCTTTTTGGCCAGGTCTGGTGTGCTTTTGAACTCCAGACTTCACTACATACTGAACTGAATTCATCAGCTTATTAAACAGTATGTGCTGTTGTTGATGAATGTCAAAACATTCTGATTGACATTCCAACAGAAGGCTATCTATCAGGTCTGCTATTATGTTGATGAACAGACTGGAATACATGCTTAGTTATGGCAGACATGATTATATCATACAGAAGGAAAACAAACACAGGAAATTGTTAACCCAGTTCAGTCCAACATGACCTACATCTGGGGGCTACCAAGCCAGGAAGAAGATCCACTATTAGTAGTATCAATTCAGAGTTAAACTCCCCCGTTTACAACTCATCACTTAATCCCTACCCAATGCAATCTATACCTAGGAACTCCTAGATAGAAACCTCCAGTTTCCATTCCTATCACTACAAATACAATGTAATGTGCAAACACCTTGAACTTGCTTCACAGCTTCATTCAAGAACATAATCACTCTTGCCTACAGGCTTTGGGTGACAAAACACTCTCAGGTTTACCACTGAGAGACACATGGTAACCTTCCCACAGATTGAGAGGTTTACCTTACACACACCCCTAAAAATTCATTCTAAGAGGCTTACGAAGACTAGATTACAATCAGCTATTTATAACCTAATCACCCAACTGGATTTGGGCCTTCAGAAAATTGCAGCAGACTTGTTCTTTGCTGTTGCAACTTCAGCAGAAAAATTCTGCTACAAACAAGGTCTTCAAGTTCCTAAACTCTCTCCATATATATCTCCATATTTAGAGCCTATATATATTCTGATTGAGTCTTCAAGACCTCCACCTGGGAGTTAGGATATTCACCAGATATCCTTGCTGATCCCAGAACATATACTGAATTAATTAATTCAGTTTTCTACACATGTGCGATGTCACAGACCTGATGTCGTGACATCGTACATGACATGTTGGTCCAGATGTTGAATTTCTTCAATCCAACATATTAAAACAACAGAGATGATTCCATTATTTGTTTTCTATAATTACTGCCAATCCTAAGGAATCAACAGTATTCATGAACATGTTGTCCATTTCCTTTTCCAACATAGGAGGCTGAACACGAGAAGCTGTCTCTCTCCAGCGTTGGGCGTATTCCCTGAAGCACTCATTGCTTTTAAGAGATAGATTCTGAAGTTGAGTTCTATCTGGAGCCATGTCTGCATTATACTGATACTGCTTCACGAAAGCCTCAGCGAAATCCCTCTAGCAACGGATGTGGGCTCTATCCAGCCTCATGTACCATTCCAAGGATGCCCCAGCTAGGCTGTCCTGGAAGAAGTACATAAGTAGCTTCTCGTCATCGGAGTATGCAACCATTTTACGGAAATAGGCTTGCACGTGAGTTTTGGGGCAAGAGTTGCCATTGTATTTGTCAAAGACTGGGACTTTGAATTTTGGTGGCACCCTCACGCCTGGGACCAACCCCAAGTCAGAAACATCTACCCCCAGAGGGTTTTGTCCTTCCACCGCCTTCAGTCTCTCCTCTAATCTCCTGAACATGGGGTTCATGCCATGGCCCATGCCAAAGTCTTCATGCATCTGGGTGAACTGGTCGTCCTGATCATCATGGACGGGCTGTTGGCCAGAGTTGACATGCGGAATCGGGGTAGGCCCCAGTCCACTGGGTCTGTTAACCTCTCCAGCTGGAGGATCAGTCAACGTCTCTGGTTGAGTAGTGGCGGGATTCCTCTGCATCATCTGCCTGAGCTCTTGTTGTCCCTGAGCCACCCCTTGAACCACATCCATGAATTGGGTCATGCGGATCCTCATCTCGGAGAGCTCTGCTTGTAGGCTTTCCATTGTTCTCTGCTGGTTTCTGCGGGTACCGTACCGGTGAATTCCTGAATCAGCTATCCTGCTAGTGGAACACCAAATAATATGAGAACACCGCAGTGGTACCTGTTATGCAAGATATGAAAATGAATATGTAAATGCAATGACATGTTTATCAAATCCAAAAGGTATTCTCCCCCCTTGATTCCAGTCTCACATCAGGTGAATAGTGCAAGAAGACCGAGTCATGGATAAGCTTCTGAGATCGGGATGCAATAAAGGGAAACCATCATACAAATGAGTTCAAGGAAAAGGGCCTTAGCCAACAATACATCAAAAGAGGATCTCCACAACAAGCCTGTGGATCATCACTACATAGCAACAAGACAATAAGTAAAGAGAGGAGCAAAAATCAGGACTCAGCCTCCTGTGTACAACCCATAAGGACTGCTCCTCACCTCAGCCAGCAACGCCACCGTGTTAGGATGATCTGGAGATTCTGTCAAACACCGGATAAGCAGATTCCTTTGGTGAATAACTCCATCCAACTCGTTGATGTGCTCTCTGTAGTAATTCCCATCATCTTCTCCGAATACCTCTTAAGGTCTGGATTTCTTCAAACCTGCAAGCACCTTGAGTTCTTCAATCTGTCCTCGAGCCTCATTGAGTTGATCTGTGATGTAACCATTGGTAGAACGGGCGCACAGAAGCTCATTGTTCTTCTCCTTCAGCAAAGTCTTCAATTTCTCCATCTGACCAGTCAGTTCGGCCACCATCTCCTCCTCCTTTGCCTTCCGAGAAGTTGAAAATGCATCCCATTGCTCTTGCCACCCAGCTAATTTACCATGAGCATCCATTAACTGTTGCTTGACTCGCCTCAACTCAGAACTGGATGATCCCAAGGCCTTGTCTGTCTTCCTGAAGAAGTCCACCTCCACAGCTAATTTCCTCTCTGCTTCCTCTTGCAATCTGACGGCTTCCCCCTTCTGATATTCTGCCTCATGGAATTGATGCATACAGTCTTGCAACTTCACACTTAACTCCGAGTTCTCGGTTTGAAGTCCCTCCATGGCATTCTTCAATTTGTCATACTCCTCTCGACTCACCATTGTTGACTGCTCAGGAGTAGGTGGATACAAAGGTTCTTCAATAGGAAACGGCAGACCAAACTCTTCGACTCTTCCTTGAAGCCACTCTCCATACTGAGGGTAAGTTCTACAATCTCCTTTTAAAAGCACAGTTCTTCCTTTCTTGATCACCTTGAGCCAGGCCTCAGCTGCCTTACGGGATACAGTCAAATCAGGCGAAGAATGGAAAAACAGAGATTCTTCCACATCCTTTTCCAAAGGCGGAGTTCTTAAAGCATATCCAAACTGTCTAACTGCTAGAGAAGGATTATAGTTGATTCCTCCTCTTCTTCCTACCAACGGTACATTTAGGAAGTTCCTACAACTGTGAATAATATCCGCCCGAAGCAAGCTCTGGTCAGACCACCAAGAAATATCTTCAGCTCTCAACCCCATCAATCTCTTCGACCAAGTCAACGAGTCCTCGACATCAACGAACGCTCCTGATTTGGGTAGGTGAGAACTGAACCACTTATAAAACAAAGGCGCACAACAATTCAACAATCCTCCTTTTCTATTCTCATTCTTGTTGTGCACTGAATGAAAGAAATCTCCTAGCAAGGTCGGCACTGGATTTCCCAACACGAAGAGGCGTATTGCGTCCATGTCCACAAATTTGGCAACATTAGGGAACAGGACAATCCCATACACACAAAGAGCCAACACAACATTGAAACCCCTCTGGTCACCATCTTCAAGTTTCTTCTTTGCTTCTCCCAGTAAGAAACTCAAATGAAAACCACTGACTCCTCCCTTCTGACACATATTAGCCTTCAAGACTGATTTCCCCAAATATGTGGCCGAAGCAACCATGTTGAGATCGGGCAGAAACTCAGAACTGTAGAACAACAACTGTGACTTGATAGGAACTCTGAGAAAACTGGTAATCTCCTCCAAAGTAGGGACTAAAATATAATCCGGGAATGTGAAACACCTCAATGGAGGGTCATAGAACTGCAGCAGTGTGAAGAGAGCATCATGCTGATCCTTGGAAAGAACCGTGACGAAACTTAGAATCAAACCGTACTCCTTTCGGAATCCTTCTAGAGAATCATGATCCATTAACTTCATCAGTTGTTGAATAGGCTCCAAACAAACCACTGGAAACTTGTAGGCGACGTGTCTCTTTCTGCCAATATCCATCTCAGGAGAACCAGAAAACCCCGACCGAAATCAAGAAGAAGATGTAAACCCCTGGATATAGATAAACATGTATCAAATGATATTGGTGCAAATGATGCGATGCAATGCAGTGACATGGAAATCAAGATTGTTGTATCTGCTTGACATCTGTCGGGTTGCACTGTCTGAAGAGAAACCCACTTAGGAATATAATACAAGATCAAAACTCTGCTCCAGAAAACCGGGTTGGTTGGAGGTTAAGGTTTCCTGAATTTAGCCCGCCCCTCACTGGTAGGTTCTAAGAACAGAAGTTTGTCAGCTTCATCCCTTCAGTCGAGAATAATACGTTTACCACTGAAGGTTTGGCATTATTACGGGATAAAAGACCTACACTGACTCCCCTCAACAGGACATCCTAAAGCAAGTTCCCAGTCTCGGGGTCCTCGGATTGAGCAGCGAGAATGCGCCCACCAGGGCTAACATAATCACGTCTCGGAGGAGAGGCCTCGACTGAGTTCTCGGGAAATGGTCGCCAGAGTCGACGATTTCTAGAGGAATATCTGTCGTTATAGAACACCCATAGGACAAAATATATCCAAAGAAACCTCGTCTGAATGTGGGTCTCATGAAAGACTTAACGTAGCAACATGCCACGCAAGCCTCATGACTATCCACTCTAACACTTATGTGTATGCTCAAGCCTTGATAGTGGGCTTATCTCTCATAGAACATCCCTACCCCAACAAACAAATAACCCAACAGAGCCAACAGACACAACAATGATATGTACACAATGCAAAAGATAAAGCAGATAAATGCTTGGAAGTAAATAACTGTACAAAAGAATAAACACCCAACAAACAAGAAACCTACAAAAGCTAGGAGGGACTCGCTTAGGGAAACCGGGTCCCCAGCAGAGTCGCCAGCTGTCACGGCCTAAAAAAATATAGTATGCGAAAAAAGAACCGGCGAGAAAGAAATGACAGAAGATTCGCCACCGTGCGTTATTTATCCCAAAGGAGGGAAAGGAAACGCTCGAAGTAAACCTGGAGAAAGGAAAAGAAAAGACAAGGTCTCGCAACCAAATCTTGGGTTCGGGAGTCGATTATGCGAAGGGAAGGTATTAGCACCCCTACGCATCCGTAGTACTCTACGGGATCCACTCTTGTTGTTCTTGTCTAAAGGGTGTGTGTAATATCTAATGTATTATTTACTAAAAGAGGGGTCAAAGAAAATGACTCGCACAGATGTTGCATCCACTGCATACGTATCTCGTCTGAATATGAGAATCAGAGTCTTCGTAGCTCAGCTACCTAAGGGTTAAGGATAAGTGTGCTCGCTAAGACATCGCGTCTTATGCCTACGTATCTCATCGGGAATGAGAATCAGAGCAAAACGTAGTTCAAACTAACTACGGGAACAAGGGTCTCGATTGCAACTAGGGCAAGAGAAAAGGAAAGTCTCGATCGCAACGAGGGCGAGAGAAAGGATCGCAACGAGGGCGAAAGAAAACAAGGATTAGTTGTTAGTTGTTAGTTAAACTCGGCAAGACATCGCATCTTGTGCCTACGTATCTCATCTGAACATGAGAATCAGAGTTGCCGTAGTTCGGCTACATAGAGGTTGCCATCTGAACATGGACTTACAAAGGAGGACACCAGTTGTGTCAAAGGAGAATGGGCAATGTGTTCACGTCCTAGCAGCAGGTGTCGCAGCTCGCTGAATCGAGTCTTAGGCAGTTACCTCTTTGCAATAGAACGGACTACATGCCACAAGATCGGAGATGCTCGGAAAGGTCTAGAAGTGGGGGAAGCTCTGCCCTAGAGTTGTCATGCGATATGTACTTAAGTGTTAGGATTTACAAATGGGAATATCTACCTAATGTTAGCATGCAAAGAATAAGGGAATCCTACCTATGTTATCATACAAAAGGATATGGGAATCCTACCTATGTTATCATACAAAAGGATATGGGAATCCTACCTATGTTATCATACAAAAGGATATGGGAATCCTATCTATGTTATCATACAAAGGGTTCTATCTAATGGGTGCTACCTAATCGGAACAAGAATTGACGAGTGGAGCAAGGGGAGGTGCTAGGGATAAGGGTAGATGGCGATGCATGAAGCAATCGACTTACAAGGTTGATGGCGATGCATAAAGCAATCGACTTACAAGGTTGATGGCGATGCATAAAGCAATCGACTTACAAGGTTGATGGCGATGCATAAAGCAATCGACTTACAAGGTAAATGGATGAATACGTGCTGGTTTTGTTAAGTTTTGAAAATGATTACTCGACGTTGGATCGAGGTTTTGATCTTGTTATGAAATGGTTATCGGATGTTCATTTTATTTCTTATATTAACAGATGAATAAAGAATTATAGAAATAAACATTATACAATTCATGGGAGAGGGATACATTTGTAATGAATGGGGATCGTACATGGCAATCAAACAATAATAATATACGCCTCATACAACATACAAGTAGGCCACAATTAATCAAACAAGTAAGATATAAACAAGTATATAATAAATCCAAATAATCAAAGAATGAAATAATGAAGCATTAAACAATGTAGGAGAAGTATAAACATATTAAACAATCAAACAATAAAGACATGGATGAAAGAAACAAGTATAAAAAATATCAGATGAATAAGACAAGTGAAATTATGCACACAAAGAATCAATGAATAATTTAATCGGGAAATGATGCAAGGATCAAATAAAATCAAGATGAAAAGCCTCTAATATGTGGCACATGAGATGAACAAGGGAGGATCAAAAGATCTCTTCAATTGCCCTAAGCAATCCCTATGTCAAACATCAATCATAGAAAAGTCAACCGAAAAGTCAAGTCAACTTAAAAAAAATGTCAAATAAATAGTAAATTAATCACAAAAATTATGAAAAATTAAATTGAGTTAGGTGGGGTCAGGACATCATCATCCCCCAAAAATATTTTAAAAATAATGAAAATTGGTTATTGAATTGATTGAATCAAAACAAAGGTCAAACCGAAAGTCAAACAACAAGACTAGGTTAGAAATAAATCAAGAATAAATAGTAAATTAATCACAAAAATTATGAAAAATAAACTAAGTTAGATGGGGTCAGGACATCATCATCCCCCAAAAAGATTTTAAAAATCATGAAAATTAGTGTATAAATTAATTGAAATAGAACAGAAGTCAAATGTAGAGTCAACCGAACAAACTAGGCCAAAAATAAATCCAAAATAAATTAAAAATGGGAAATAAAATTCCAATAAAAGGTCAGGTTGACGATGAGACATTGGTCAACCCTCATCCCCAAAATCAGAATCTAAAAATAATTTTAAGTTATGGAAATAAAATAAATGCAAAATGTGTATTAAAATGAACCATTTGAAATGAATAATTGAAATAAAATATTAACATTAACTAAAATATGAAAAGAAAAATTAAATAAATTAAATAAAACATTAAAGAATGTGAAAATTATTTTTTAGTATTTTTAGGAATAAATAAAATATTTCTAATAATTAAAACAAAACAGAATATAAAATAAAAATAAATAGAATAAAAAAAAAGAAATGAAAATGAAAGGAGAGTGGGCCAGGCGGGTGTGGGATAGCAGTACTTGGTAAGGCCTACGTGAAAACCAACATGACAGCCAAATAATAAAAAGTAGCATTTTATTAAATGAGGCTATGTAACATAATGTTAATTGGTCCACCACATTTTAAAACACTAGATGACAAAAAGCGAATGGATGGGCAAGATTGGAAACCGGCCGCGCGATCTAAAGGCTATGGGGAGCGCCACGTGTCATCTGCTTCATGGAGCAAATAAAACAGCCATGCATGCAGCTGGAAACGTGTGATATGCAAGATATTTCTTCCATCTTTCAACCAACATATCTCACAACTCAGGGCTCCAAATGCAATGATGTAAAAATCAAAGTTCAAGTTTGAAACGAGTAGAATACAATGGTGTTTTGTTTTATTAAAAATAATGGCTCTAGCATAGAGAAAAGCGAACAACAAGGTAGGCTCATGCAAAGATTTTCATAAAAATAAATGTAAAAAAAAACTTAAAGTTTAAAACAAGGCCTCATGGTGAGGGTTTTATAAACAAGCATGGTATATTTCTAACATGGGAAAATAATATGAAACAAGCATGGTATGGCATGAAAAAAGAAAAAATAAAATAATAGCAAGCATGGTGAGCATTAAATGAAAGTAATAAAATAACAAAATATGCATGGCCATGGAAGGTTGGGATAAAAGATTACCTAGTGGAGAAAGTCCACTGCTTCTTGTTGGAATGAGAGGAAAGGAATGAAAATGAGATGCTTGTGCTTTGAGAACTCTTAAAATTTGTGAAAATGGAAGGGAATACAACTTGGTCTCTTTCTTCTTGCCTTGCCTCCTTTGAAAAATAGCAGCCTCTATCTCTTCAGATTAGGGTTTTTATGATGCTTATATATGTTGGATTAAAGTGCTCAAATGGGCTTAAGTGTTGGTTTTGAGTCATGGACAAAGTGTGCAAGAATGAGGTGTGAAAAGAAATGGTTAAAAGTGGCAAAACTTAAGTGAATGAACCAAAAGCAAATAGTCAAATGAGGTAAAAGATGTGTTGGTCGTTTTTATGGTTAAACTTGGTTTTTCTTGTGCAGCATGAAAACAACAAAACTAGGTGACTTTAAGGCATTGTAACTTGATGAATACATGTCCAAATGGCAAACCAATGCAAACAGTAGAAAGAGGGTAGGGAGATTAACATTTTTCATGTTGAACACATCTAGAAATGGCGAGTGGAAAGAGGTGAAAAATGGCCATAAAGTTCAGGTCTCATGGCTGCAAAATGGTTGGGCCAATTTGGCCAAAATGCTGTCAAAAAATTCAGCATATGATACCAACTTTAGATGAGTGTATCTTCCAAACCAATGATCCAAATGGGGTGGTTCAAAAAAGGTGTGAAAGAGGACATAACAAGGTACAACTTTCATGAAGAAAGTGTTTCCAAAAGATGCCTTGAAGTGCAAGAAATCTGGCCCATAAGTCTTGACAAATTTTGCAAATTCTGGACTTAGAAAATTTTCTAAGTGTCCTAAAATAAAGCCCTACTTTGACCAAGCATAACTTTCTCAATTTTAATCCAAATGAAACAAACTTTATATCTCTAGAAAGCTTGGAACAAGAGGAACAACTTTCATGTTGGAGAAATTTTTAAATGGATCTTACATCTTGATGTAATATAGGCTTAAAGTGGGTGCAAAAAACCATAAAACTTGCCTTAAATGGAAAGTCAACCATTTCCAAATTTGGTAACTTTTCCAACTCCTAATTAAATGATGAATCCATGATCCAACCTTGATAAAATTTCACATGTAGGATTCCTTAGGCATGAATTTTGAGATTCCACTTTCAAAATATCAAGAGTTGACTTTTCTGGCCTCACAGTTGACTTTTCCCAAACTGTCTGATTCCCGATTCCAGTGATCAATTGAAGCACCTCTGGCTCAAATAAAAAGCTGATTTTTTGTATGTAGACCCTTGTGGACATATGGAAGGCCATAGAAAAGAGTTCCACCCAAAGAATCAGGAATAAACTGATTTTATACCAAACCCCGATTTTAGGGCCAAAATGACTAGGAAGTGATTACACTGATTGCCAATGGATCTTTGTGAGATAATTGGGGATCTTCATAGGCCTAGGTTCTTCTCTTACATGACATGAATGAGCCCTTCTACTTCCAACTAAACCTTGCCTGTTGCGGGTAGCCATGAAACCCTGATTTTTTTGATTAAATCCATATGCACACTCTGAGAGCTCTGAATCTTCCACTGATGAGCTGAGGACCATAATAAGACATATGGAACCCCTTGAGACCCTTGAGACTTGTATATTTGGAGAATGAAATTCAATTCCCAGTCTTGCTATATGTAGGCTCCTTCTGTTAAGGAGTGATCAAGAAAACCCCGATTTCCCAAGTCACTGATGCAGTATGCAATGAGTATGACCTAGTATGATGCTAATGCGATGTGAAACACAATCCCATGCTTCCAAGAAAAATGAAAGGTAAATTTTGGGGTATTACACAATGCATAAGCCTCACATGCACGAGCATACAAGTAATGTTTAACTGTTAGAATGTGATCTAAGCGCATTTGTTCTACCGCAAACAAATAAACACTTAAGTTTCCCATGACGTGAGAATAAAAGCAAGGTTAATCGCTAGAAAGCAAACATTAACATTGTCCATTGAAAAAAAAAATACTCTATTTTGTGATCGGAGCTACGGAGCTCTGATTTTCTTATTGCACTATAAGGATACATAGGTACAGGATTGTGAGATTTTGTCTAGCACACTAATTTATAACATTTCTCTCCATTGACCAATAGCAAGTAACCTTCAGATAACAACATCTATACGCACGAATAACAAGCATAGTGGTTCTCATTGAGTACAACGGATGTGAGTGCTAATATCTTCCCCTTGCATAACCGACTCCCAAATCCGTTCTTGGTTGCGAAGACTATTCTTTTAGGATTTTATCGTTATTTTCCCTTTCCTCTAGAATAAATAAAATCCGGTGGATACTCTGTATTTTTCGTGGCGCGACACATTTTGTTTCATATTTTGATTTAGGTGGTTTTTTTTCCTTGATGGCGAACATCCCTATTTGATATGCTAATGTAAAGTAGGAAATATGATGTGACACCAATGATTTATGCCTCAATTGGGTTTGGGTCCCAACTATGAAGGACATGAGGGAATGGTGGACACCTATGTGGGTTTGAGTCTTATACGGTGAAAGATACTCTAAGTGGGTTCGAGTCCCATACGGGTGACAGTCGCTTGAACTGGTTTTGAGTATCATAGAGGACCCGCTATCCACCGAGCATGTATGAACTAAGATTTCCCTGGACGTAGGTCTGCTCAGGGATTGATGTTTCGTGAATTTGAATAGTGATTTATTTGAGTTATGAGGACTCAAGTGGCATGATTCCATACAATGTGAGTTTTCCCAGTTACTTAAGTCTTCTTTACCCTTTGTAGACTTAAGTTAGGAATTAGTTAGACACCTTATAAATATGAGTGGACCCATAATATAGGGAACCTGCTAGGATTATTATCTTACCCCATGATTGTTGTTATTTTTCAGGAAGTTCTGTGTAGGTGAAAGACAAGGACAATATGACTTGATGTCCTTGATGACTCAATATTTTGGATGACATTTTCGTTGTTTAGATATCAGTTTTGAGATCATTCAGAGACAAATCTAGCTGTTATTTTTATTTTAGGAACCTTTGTATATATTGTTCCATACTTGTATTTCTTTTGGGCATGTAAATATGTACGTTGTTTCCGATAGGCACTTATGTATTTCATTACTAGTATTACACTATGTATAATATGTAATATGGGTGTTACAACTTTCAAACTTAAATATCACCAACATGCATCAATAACTACAACTAACATAAATAATTTATAATCATATATGAATGTCACAAAGAATAACCCTTACTTTATGGGTTTTTAATTTTCTGACTTTTACTTCTAAAACCATGCAACATATGGTATCCTTCAGCATCTCTACATTTTCGGAAAAAATAAATATTAGTAAGAAGAATACAAATGTAAAATTAATAAATATATCTTACTAAGTCATATAAAATATTTACTTACTAGTTTTCCCATATCCTATCTTGATGATCATAATGAAACCATGCACATCATTTGAATCATTTTCTTCAAATGAGAGATGTACATGTGTTACGAAAGAACGACTCTCAAAATTTGAATCTTAATTTTCTTCACTACCTAGAATATGTTTTCCTTGTAGAACAATTCACTGTATAGTGTTAAGGATCAGTGACATAAACAATTTGTTTTGTTTGGGATGCAAGGATGAACAATTTGTTCATATAAGCTTCCTTTAGAAGATCAACCTGTGTCAATCCTAATTCATTGATTTCTACAACAATGTTACTGTTAGTCCAGTTGCACCTAAATAAAGGCACTTTAAAATTAACATAATCAGTCTCAAAAATCTCCTAAATTAGCCCAAAGTACACTATAAATGCTAGTACATGATTGTTATATTTGAAACTAGAGAAGTACATGGATCCAGCTTAAACCATAACTCCGCTTATTTTGCATGGTACTATGATCATTATTTGATATAAAATGAAAATTTAGTAATTTCATATGCACTCTAAGTTATTAAATTAAACTTAGGCATATATGGAATCCATTTAATTATCTCAGATGCAATACTATCTTTATAAACCCTTCCATTAAATCAATTTATGAAATTTTTGTTATGCTCTATCAACACCAACTTTGCACTCATCCGAGGGAATTTTTCCTTGATAAGAATTTTCTGAGCGGACAAGTAAGATTGAAATTCATCAATGTTATTCAATATATGCAAATGTGCTTGAAGAACTACATATCAGTCCATTGTGTTAACATTTAAACCTTTAATAGCTCTACTTCTATATCTTCCATCATGACAAGACTCAAGAATCCTATAGAGTTTGCTTCTACCAAAAAGTTTGTACAAAGCTCAATAGCTTCTTCTATAATTTACTGCTCAACAATCAAAGCTTTTAGAAGGTGATGATTCTTTATATACCCTTTAAAGATCTTCATGTA
This sequence comes from Lathyrus oleraceus, assembly GCF_024323335.1. Classification (NCBI taxonomy): domain Eukaryota; kingdom Viridiplantae; phylum Streptophyta; class Magnoliopsida; order Fabales; family Fabaceae; genus Lathyrus; species Lathyrus oleraceus. Next base: position 391,673,270 of record NC_066585.1, read on the forward strand.
TCACTCTACCATATACATCCACCTCAAATACATAGGACCATAAAATCTAATCTCCCATACTAGATGAACAATTAAGTGAACCATAATGTCAAAAAAAATGATGGATGAAAGTACATCTTTAACTGACACAAGATAATTGCAACCTAATGTTGCAACTCATCTAAATTTCCATGATCAGTGACTTTACTACATAAGCATTGAAGAATAAGCACAATCTGGTTAAAGTTACCCTTACACTTTTTGGTAAAATGCCACAGATAGCCACTAGTAGAAGTTGTTGCATCAAGATAAGAGAAACATGAGATTTTAAGCCAACTAATTTGAGATCTTTCATTGGAAGATGTTTTTTCACAATAAACAATCGCATTTAGACAGAGTGTGACATTCTAGGGGAAGATATTTTATATTTCCTACTTTTAGGGATAACTCTTGTCGTATACCCATCACCATCATATATAGACAAGATTCATTACTATATTTTATCTTTCCATTAATACTTAGAAGTGTTCCGATAAAACTATCACATACATTTTTCTCCATATGCATCACATCATGACAATATCTTACATCAAGGCTAAACCAATATGGAAGATCAAAGAACACCGACCTCTTTTTCCAAATATTTTTATCCATGGAACCTTTTTGTTTATTTACAAATACAACATTAATGTATTGTTATCTTTTATAAACTTCCTTCTTGGTTAAGGGCCTTGAAGCGATATCAAACTCAAGTTCTCTATTAAAAGCCTTCCGCAATCTACGGTATGAATTATTAGGTCTTAGAAATTTTATATGCCCAAGTTAAACAATATTTTTTCCATTTTGTATTTGGTTGGATCATGTATCATCTTCACATATAGGACAAACTTTATGTCCCTTGACATTTTACAAAGGCAAATTACTGTATGTAGGAAAGTCATTGGTTGTGCAAAACTAAATGCCACACATCTTAAAGTTATGACTCGTATACGCATAACCAAAATAAATGAATTCCTCCCACAAAAATCTTAAATCTTTAATCAATGAAGTTAAATAAACATCTATGTTGTTCCCTGGTTATTTTGAACCCAAAATCATCATTGATAACATCATATATTTGTGATTCATGCACAACCACAAAGACAAGTTGTAAATCACGAGAAGAATATGCTATAAAGTATGGTTAATACTCATATTACCAAATAGGTTCATTGTGTCAGTGGAAATTCCAAGCCTAAGGTTCCCTGGATCAAGGGTAAAATCTAGAAACAACAAATCAATTTTCTTCTATTACAGTGAATCATCTATATGATAAATTTTTCCATCAAATACACTTTCATATGCATACCATATAATATTCTTTGTGTCATTTACATTAGCAAACAATCTATTGAATCCTTGAATTATTGGTAGATACCATATCACCTTGGCAAAAACACCCTTTTTGGTTACACTATCATCATCTCCAGCATGGTTGTCATTCAGCTTGTAGTGTGACTCCCCACACCTCATGCACTCCTTCAAGTTTTCATACTCTTTTATGTATAATATGCAACCATTACAACATGAATTTATTTTTACATAGGCCAAACCCATTGGACACAATATCTTTTTAGCCTCATAAACTATGATTCGACAATGTGTTACCTTCCGGAAGCATTTCTTGCTATAATTCAAGCAATTCGGTAAAAATTCTACCTATCCACCCAACTTTTTCCTTAAGATTAAACAGGTTAACACAACTGACAATCTTGTAAAATATTTGCATCCTGAAAATAATGACTCTTCCATGTCACTTTATAAAGTATCATCTACACGGGATTTCTTAGAATAATTACTCTAATATCACATATCATATCTTCTAAAATATCATTCATTTATTCGTCAACTTCAACTCTATGTGATACATGTCTTTTTTTCTGTCACTTCACCATGTCATACCTATTTCGTGTAATTTGAACAATTTCATCACAACCTAAATGATTTAATATATCTTTCTTTGGATATTTTTGCATATTTTGGCATTTTTTTTACAAGGATAATATAAAATGCCATTATTTCCAGGATTGTTTTTTCCCCTGAATTCAAGAAATTGAATTACTTCATTCTCACACTCTTTACTTAATCTATTGGCTTTCATCAAACTACGAACAATAATCACATACAACTTCTGAAAACAAAATAAAAATCGCACATAACTAGTACATTCTATCTCAATAAAAAAACAATAACATTAATTAAAAAAAACTAAAAATACTCGAAAAACAACATAACATTATACCCTAAGTCTCAAAAACCAAAACAACAACAACAACAATGACAATGACAACCCAACGACAACAACAACATTACTGAAACAATCGTGGAGTAAATCTTATATACCGAAAACATGATGAGAGATAAGAGAAATTTGTTAGTTTGAGGTTCAACTTTTTTTTTGAGATTCCTTCTCCTTTGTTTACTTCGTTTGAATTGAAGAAGAGGAATATTGGTGTTCCATTTTGTTAGATGGAGAAGATAAAGAATGGTGGTTCATTCGTTAGGTGGAAAAGATGAAGAATGAGGTTTTATTTCATTCGCTAGTGCGCAAAACGTTTATAGGAGTTAGAAAAAGTGAATGACATTTAACATTCTGATGTTGGAATATAATATTATTTAAATTTTATATTTCGATTGGTAGCAAATACCAAGGTAAAACAACTGAGATAAAAGATGGGTTCTATTTTAATTAAATAAAATATTGAGCAACATTTCATTTCGGTTGGTTACAAAATTGAGGGAAAAGATGATTTATATTGTAATTAAAAATTTAATAAAATAAGGCCGCCATTTTGGTTCTAAATAAAACACGAAGTTGTAGGAGCTGAGAATCGAAGCTTAAACACTTAGCTACATTTTATAACGGTTTTCTTAACAATCGAGGGATAATATTTATTTATTTATTTTAAAATAAAGATGACGCATTCTAGGACATTTGATATCGGTTTTTAATTGACTGAGGTAAAAAATTTGTTATAAAATATATTATTTATTAATCAGCACATCCAAAATTAAAGTAAAAACGTATAAGTTTAAGATTGGGTATTGATGTAAATCTATTAATAATAAAAACGTTAACAGTTAACAAATAAATTATAAATTATCTAATTACCTAACAAAGTATTATGATTGATTTGATTTGAAAATTTCGCTACTTAATCCACCCTTCCTAGTGTTAGTCACTAGTCTTTAGAGTTGGGTATATGAAATAACTTTTACGTATCAGCCTGTTTAGTCTGCAACCAACATGGGTTTTAAATCATTTTTTAGTTCATTTAAATTTAGAGCCATGTGAATTTGACCTTTTAGATTTAGGGTTATGCGTATTAAACCTGTGGATTTGCGTGTTCGTATGTAGTCCATGTTGAGAATTTAATATAATTCAAGTCAGTGCAACAGGTTGTAGAAAAAAGGCAATATGTTACATCCAATTATACAATGTTGATTTGTCAAACAGAACTATAATATAACCGGTTGACATATTAGGTCAAGATGTTACATCTATTATATTTTCTCTAAATTATGGGACATTAGCTAAATGTACCGGTTGACATATTATGTCAACTGGTTACATCTGTTAGTTTTTCAATTTTCTATTCGATAATTGTACCTCATCTTATGTTGTTGTATATATACCATTTAGGTATCTCATTAATGAAATAATGCTCTCTCTCTCTCTCTCTCTCTCTCTCTCTCTCTCTCTCCACACTCAATATTTCACCAATCTCGTGGTTTCTTGTTCCAACATTTGGCATCAAGAGTATGGTTAAATCCATCAAAAACCTAGTGTGTGAAAATGCTTTCTATTTCTAATGAATGAATCCTTGAAAATTCCTAATTCTCGAAGCAAAGAATTAACACAAGTGGTACAAATAGATAAAGGTGTTATTTGGTTACCAAAATATTCTTGAAGTGATCAAGAATGGAGTTACTCCACTTGTAGAAGGTGCAACATATGCATAAAGGTCTACGAATAAGGAAGAGAAGATGAAAGATTACAAGGCTCTGTTTTGTTCCATTAATGTGTTAATGCTGATAACTTTGAGAATGTTGGTGATTTCACAACTTCAAAGCAACTGTTGGAAATCTTGGAAAAAACGTATGCATGAGTTGATAAGACAAAGGTAGTGAGGTTACAAACTCACAAGAGCCAGCTGAGGTTTATTCGAATGGAAGATAAGGAAACAATTTGCGAATTCATAATGAGAATTTCAAGATTGGTAAACTAAGTGAAAGCATGGGGAGAAACGATCATATAGAAGTATGTTATCGCGAAAATATTGCGTTCTTTGATGTCAAAATTTGAAAATGTGATGGTTGCAATTGAAGAATCGAATGATATTGTGACCATGAGAAATAAGGAGCCTTAAAATTATCTTTGAGCCCATGAACATAATGGAGAAAGGAAAGTGGAAATGAAGAGTATTGGGAACTTTCAAATTTTTAGTGGAAGAGAATCCAAAAATTCCAAGAATTCAACTCATTAAAAAGGGTAAGATAAGTGGCAATAGAAATGGAAGTAAAGGAAACTTTAGAGGTGGAAATACTATAGGTAGATGAGGAAGAGGTGGAAGTGGAAAAAGCATTATGTAATGCTCTAATTTTCAAAGTTTCGGTTATTTTTAAAGTGAATGCAAGGAAAACAAGAATAAACCTAAAGTGGATCAAGTCAAAGTTTGAAGACAAGAGTTTGATAATGAGAATACTCTCTTGGGTATGATCATAGAAGGAGAATACAGCAGTAGAAGGTTGCAAGATAGCTACAGAAGTTTGAAAATTTCTGAGGAAACAAGGTGCAACCAATTGCTTCAAAAGTGCATCCAGTTGGCACCTGTTGAAAGTGCCATGGTGACCACAAAGAAAGATGTACAGGATGAAGGTGTGAAAAACACAAGAAATGGGGGTTTGAATTTTCTTTTAAAAAACAAACTCTTTTTACCAACTCAAGAACAACAACCAAAATAATAAGAACAAAGAGATAAAAACAAAAGTATTTTTATCCTAGTTCACTTGAAACTCAAAGCTACTCTAGTCCACCCGCCAAGGTGATTTTTCCTTCACACAAGGACTTAATCCATTTTAATCAACTGATTACAATAATCACAAAGAATAACCTTCTTTGTCTTATCAAGGATCTGACTATACCCTAGTCTCCTTAAGGAATCACAAACAACAAGTTTGAATCAAAGGTTTTGTGTTTAAAAGATGCTTCTACACAAGCAGATTTTTACACAAAACAAATACAAACACTTGATAGCGTCAATAGTCTGGCTTGAGATTTTCAGTATCTTCAGAATCTTCAGCTAAGTGACAAAACTTCAGAAGCTTTCCATTCTTTAGAAGCTTGATGATCAGAGTCACGTACATAAGCAGAAGCAGAGAGAATGTTGCAACAACAACATAACGTCCATTCAGAAACTTCTCAGGAGTGATTCAGCATAGAAGCAGAAAGAACATTGCAGCAGCAATTTGATAACTTTCAGAACATCTTATGATTAGTGCATAAATGAAATTTGGAACATAATGTTCATAAACTGATGATGTTGCACATCATAAACTCATAATCAAATCTGGTTGTTAAAGCTTCACAATAACATACCATTAGGATACCAAAATTATTCTCACACAAATATAACATTGTTATCATCAAAACTCAAGTTATAGATGTAGAACCAAATCTTGTTCTAATAATCTCCCCATTTTTTATGATAACAAAAACATGTATTTTGATGAACATTTTTGTACAGGGTAATCACAGAAAAGATACATCTTACAAAAGCACAAAGCTCCCACCGAGATGTATAATCATAAAAAGATAAAATAAGAATGAAAAAGCACTTTCCTGATTAACCTTTTTGAAGTAGCATAATGATCTTTCACCGGAGTCTGGTGTGTCTTTAGAAGTTGCTTGAACTTATCCAGAGCACTGGTTGTCAAGCTTAACATTCTAATGAAATCCACTTCAGAAGCTTGGTTTTTTTTAATAAGCTTCAGAGCCTGGTTCTCTTTGAAATTCTCTTTGAATCTTAGAAAGAGCTTTCAGAGTTTGGTTACGAGTTCTTCTTAAAGAGCTTCAGAGCTTGTTATAAACCTCAGGACCTGGTTGAATCAAGTCTGATTAACATGGAATTATCAATTCCTCGGAACTTGATGCCGAATTTACAATTCTTCAGAACTCTGGTTCTGATTCTTGGTTGGAATCTTTCTCAAACAGCAGAGTTAAAGCTTCAGACTCAGAGAGTAGACCATTTCTTCAGAAACTGGTAACTTCAGTTCTGATCTGAAAAAATTCAAGAGCTTCTGATGTTCTTCATTTTTCCATGTAAGAAAATTAACAAACTCTTCTTCGAAGTAGTTGTTATCAGAGACATTAAAAAGTTTAAAAAATGTTAGGGTTCTGATTCATTAGTATAGGTATATAAAAATAAATTACAATTCTCCCCTAAAATATGCTTCTCCACATTTGTCATCAATCAAAAAGACATGGACATAAAAATAATGGAAAGAAATAAACAAGATATCATTAAACAATGCCAAAAGGCAGAAAGAGTGCAATCGTATTACAAAGACAGAAACCCAAAACAATACTTAAACAAAAATAAAAACACAAAAAGTACTCAAACAAACATAAAAAACACAAAAGTGCATATACCATTTTGAAAACTAAGGGTTTTATGGCGGAGGAGGCGGTAAAACAGTTGGGTAGTCATCAGGTAGATTGAAGGGATCCACCAACAAATCAATATTATCCACGAGGCAACTTTCCATGTAGTAAGCCAAAACTTCCTAAGGATTGATATTGGTGAAGATAGGATAGTTTTCCGATGGGATACTACTACCAATGATTTCTTCCTTAGAGGGAGAAGTGATCTTATCGGCGACAGACTGAGAATAAGGTTGAGGTTGAGCTTGTTGTTGTTAATGTTTTTGATCAACCATTGATGAATGTTGAAGATGAAGATGAACAATTGCAGAGAAGGTGTTTGAAAGTTTGAAAGAAGAAAATGTGGAAGTAAAGTGCGCGTAGTGTGAAAATGTGAGTGAAGTGGGTTTATATAAAAAAAATTGCAATGATAACAACAAAGGAATACGCCGACATAGTCGGAAGCATAAGAGATTTTAACTTAATTCCAAGAAATGTGAAACCCAATGTGTCACTCTAACATTACGTATGCTCAAAAAGTGGGACAACTGTCACCACTTAGAACCACATGATATCAAATGAAATGACAATCATTTAATGCAACAACTATTGAAAATCAAGAAGGAAAATTAATAAGATTGCTTCTAATAAGAACCTCTATGATTCATGAAACTTCCTCACTTCAAAAAGCTCATGTCTCAGAAACAACAAATAAATTCTCAGAACCTAATCAAGAGTTCTGGAAGCTTAACATTCTAAAATTCATCTTTTCATTCTAGACAAGAGTCAATAAATACGTTTTTTACAATGAAAGCGAATATATCTTCAACAAGGGGTTTCGTAAAGATATCAACCCATTGATGGTCTCTATCAACAAATTTTAAGTGAAAAATAACCTTCTAATCATAGTCACGTAAAAAGTGATGTTTAATTTCAATATGCTTAACCCTGGAATGCAAGATAGGATTCTTAGACAAATAAATAGCAGAAGTATTATCATAGAGAAAAGGAATGTTACTCTTAAATATCTAATAATCTTCCAGTTGACTCTTCTTCCAGAGTATCTGAGTGCGGCATCCAAAAGTTGTGATATACTCAACTTCGGTTGTTTAAAGCATAATTATTGATTGTCTCTTGCTGGACCACGAGATCAAATTGTCTCCCAGAAATTGACAAATTCCATAAGTACTTTTCCTTTCTATTATGTCTCCAGCATAGTCAACATCATAATAGCCTACTAATTTATATTCACTTGATTTTCTTTAAAACAACCCAAGGTCACTAGTACCTTTCAGATACCTAAAGATCCTATTAACAGTTGTTAAGTGGGTTTCCCTAGGATCTGATTGGAAGTGAGCACATAAGCAGACACTGAATAAAATATCAGTTCTGTAAGCCTAGCATACCTCAGAATAGCTTCTGATTTACCCTACTGCTTACCTCTTCTTTCTGCATAATGCATGTAGGATGCATTAAAGTGTTTGTTGGCTTGCATTCTGACAAGTTAAACTTCTTCAGAAGTTCCCTTGTATACTTGCTCTGATGAATGTATGTTCCTTCTGAACATTGATCAATCTGGATTCCCAAAAAGAACTTAAGTTCTCCCATCAGACTCATTTCAAATTCTTCCTACATTGACTTAGCAAAATCACTACACAACAAAGCATTAACAGGACCAAAAATAATATCATCAACATAAATTTGCACAACCAGAATATCATTATTAAAGGTTTTTCAAATTAGAGTTGTGTCCACTTTCCCTATGGTAAAATAATTTTCCAAAAGGAAGTTACTTAGTCAATCATTTTCCATATAACCATTTTTTCAGTTTGAAAACAAAATCTGGGTTTGAGAGCTTTCAAAACCAGGGGATTGGTGCACATACACTTCTTCAGAAATGTATCCATTTAAGAATGCATTCTTAACATCCATTTGATAAAGAATGATGTTATGATTGACTGCAAACAAAATTAAAAGACGAATAGACTCTAACCTGGCAACTGGAGAAAAGATTTCTGTACAGTTGTCACGGTGATAATCGGAGACCAAGCTATTAGGTTAACTTGACTCGCAAAACAAAATGTCACTGCTGAACATTAATTTATCCAAGGGAAGGGGAAAAGATCAAATAACCCATATTCATCTATAGTATTCTATAGGAACATCTGGAGATATTTTGTTTGGTTATTGTTGTTTGCTAAAGATTGGGGAGATGAGAAGAGAAGTGTGTTTTATTGCTTTTTTATTTGAAAAGACATAAAGTCTTGTGCCTACATACCAATGAAGGATCAAAATCCCGTAGTTCAGGGTACAAATAACAAAAGGGTTTATTTAGTTGATTTTAGAAGAAGAGACAAGTTATCATATTAAGGAAAATACTCATCTAAACCACCACACATATAAGAAGATGGATCTTTGCATCATTATGAAGGAAGGGCTCCAACTTGGATATATAATCTACAAGTATGTCACTAACTCCTTCATATGGAAAAGAATCAACATCAATTTCAATCATTACTATGGGGTAGGAGATTTATATCTCAACTATAAATATGATTCATGTCTAGTCTTCTTTGAAAAAGGGTTTAAAGTGAAAAAGCCAAGTGGCAAAAGTTTTGAATGAGATTTGTGTTTTTTAGTCTAATAGAAAGAGTTTGATATGCTTAAAGTTTTTTTTGAAGAATCTATGAAGAAAAAAAGTTTGAAAATTCAATGACCTGTCAAGGTTTTTTTATGAAATACGTTCAAGTTTGAAAAATCCTAAGATTGGACTAGGGTTTACAAGGGGATAAAGGGCACAAGGTAGGCAAAGGAAGCTACAAACAAACACAATGGAGCAGACAAGCATGTTAAACCTTAAACAACTATGTCATGCCTCAAGACAAAAGTAATGTTTAGGAGCAAGTTCAAAGCACATAAAAGTATCATTTTATGACAAAAGTTCACCTCATAGAAGGGTTTAAGTCATTAGGGTTCATGCCTTTACAGTTCATACATTAGGGTTTCAAAGAAAGTCATCAACCATAAACATCCATGTACTTCAAGCACAAATCAAATAAACAAGTTATCATCAAGTATAAGTCCATGTATAATCAAGGTGTTCAACACATATGGATCAAAATGGGAGAAAATTAATCATGGGAAAAATTGAATCAAAGCATGCTTAAACGAAAAAATAAAAAGGAATAAATAATAAAGTTTTTTTATTGGATTTTTAATATAAAATTAAAAAATAAATCAAAAATAAATGAGCTTTTTATGAGGGAATTCATGTTCAAAACAAACATAATGGTAACAAGAATGAATGAAAATGATGCTTTTATGAGGGAGTTCAAAATGAGCTTTTTTTACCTAACAAAGTGTGTCCGTTGCACCTCGAACAACACTTCCAAATGAGAAATAATGATCCCTTTAGCTTCCTTGAGTGAAAGAGTGATTCAATTTTATTTCTTGCTTGATGATGGATATTTTTTTGTGTGTTGGAGCATTGCAATGAGGCCTCCTTTTACAGTGAATGAATTCAGATTTGGTATAGTGGTTATTGGTATTGTTTGATGGAATTTGGATAGAGTAAGATCAAAGCAACATCTATTTACAAAGCTACAACCAAAAGTGGTTGAGAAAAATGATCTTTATGGAAATGACAGTGAAGCTTTATGGCAAAATGATCCATGAATGGTATGTTGTTTGGATAATGGTTCAAGCCCTTATGTAATCCATTAATGGTTTGTGTAAAACACCCATTATGCTGAGATTTAAAAGAACCATAAGCTGAAAAGCAAGATCTTGAGGTTTGGCTTTGGTTTGAACATGAAACTTGGCATAATGATGGACTTTCAATTTGGCCTAACATGGTGATTTTCCTTCTTCGAAACTCCTAGCTCAAGTGTGATAAATTCATGCCAATGGGATCTTTGGGAGGATTTTCCCATCCTCTACAACTTTCATGTTGTAAATTTGAAGATATTCAGCTTGGATCATAGAGATAGTTGGCCATCAACTTTGATAATCTTAATTGCTAAACACTTGGAAATTTTTCCAAGTGTTGAACAATTTTACAACTTTGAGATCTCATCTTCATCATTTCATATCTTCCAATCCTTATGAGATTTTTGGTTCATTCTTTTTACAAAGTTAAAGTATGGAGCATCATCTATAAATACGTCATTTGAGCATAAAAAATGATGACTTGAGGAAGAAGTTACAAACTTGTGAAATGGGCTTCATGAACATGCAATTTCATAACATAGAGAAATTTTGAAAACCTTAGATTTGACATTCTTGAACTTTTTCTTGATTTTCTTGATAAAATGCATTCATCAACCATATTTTCATGATTCTTGACTTGAGAAACCCATGGTTTGCCAAAAAATCACAAAATGAAGCACTTGAGGACCTTGAATCATATTTCACACCATTAGATAATGTCTTGGTCAAAAAGTCAACATGAGAGAAATCTTGATCAAAACCCTAATTTAGGCATCAGATGAATTTGGAACTTGTTGATGTTGAATGGATGCAATCTTGAACTTGTTTATGATGAATAAAAATCACTTGACTATTATGAATGAATGAGAAGCTTGTATTACTGAGGAATTCCAATAATCTTAACTAGTCAATCACTTGAGCTCCTTAAACCAACACACTTACCTTATGAAAGAATCAAACAAGACAAAACATATTTTTGTATTTTCATAAGGTTGGTAATGAATAAAAGACACACACATGAGATGTTTGATTCTATGCAAATGATAAAAATGAGATGGGATCTTTGGGGTAAAAATTAGGGTATGTAAATAGTTTATACCTTCTTGTTGACTATAACCTTGTGTTACCTGTCGAGCCTTGTTTTTGACGACTTCACCCTTCTCATTGAGTTTGTTTCTGAACACCTATATGGTTCCAATCACATGGAAACCCTTTGGTTTCTGAACATGATCCCTGACATCATTCCTGGTGAATTGATTCAGTTCCTCTTGCATAGCCAAAATATATTCATTATCCATAAGTGCTTCATCAATAGATGTGAGATTTACCAGAGATACCAAACTTATAAGAGTTTCTTCAGAAGGTTTGAATGAAGATCAAGTTCTGACTGGTGCGTCTTTATCTCCTAGAATCAATTCTTTTGAATGAGAATTTGTTGATCAAATCTTCTACTGATGAATTGGACCAATAATGGATTCTTGTTGAGTCGCTTCTGAGTCTTTTGCTTCAGCGTCCTTTGCTTTTCCTTCTGAGTCATTATCCTCAGATTCTGAGAAATTAATCTTCATACCTGCAAATTTCTAGCTTTGACTTTTTAGGATCAAGCTTATAATTGAATCTAACATGAATTGGTTCTTCGACAATTCGTATCTCAGTGTTAAAGACTCTGTAGCCTTTTGAGCATTCAGAGTACCCTAACAATAAGCACTTTTGTTCCTCAAAATAAAACTTGCCAAGATTCTCTTTAGTGTTCAACATAAAACACTCACAGCCAAAAGGATGAAAGTAAGAAAGTTGAGCTTTCTGTTCTTCCATAATTCATAGGGAGTCTTACCCGTAATAGGTCTAATAGAAATCATGTTCTGAATATAACAAGTTGTGTTAACTACTTCTGCCCATAAATGCTTAGCCATATAAGTCTCTTGGATCATGGTGCAGGCCATTTCTTGCAAAGCCCTATTCTTCCTTTCTACAACTCCATTTTGTTATGGAGTTCTTGGACAAGAGAAATCATGGGAAATGCCATTAGCATAAAAAATATTCTCAAAATGTTTATTTTCAAATTCTCCACCATGATAACTTATTACTCTGACTATTTTGCAATCCATCTTTGTTTGCATTTGTGAGCAGAAAGTAGAAAACAGAGGTTGTGACTCATCTTTGTGTTTCAAGAACTTTACCAATGTCCAACGACTATAGTCATCAATGATGACCAATCCATACATCTTATGATTGATAGAGGCAATTTTCACTGGCCCAAACAAATCAATGTGTAGAAGTTCTAACGGTATAGAGGTAGAAACATCAGTTTTCTCTTTGAAAGATGTTTTAGAAAACTTGTCTTTCTGACATGCTTTACAAAGAGCATCTGAAGTGAACTTCAGGTTGGGTAAGCCTCTGACTAATCCAAAATTATTTAGATGAGAAATCCTTTTCATGCTAACATGTCCCAAACGTCTATGCCATACCTATTTATCCTCACTAACATACATTAAGCATTTTATATTTTGATCCTCAAGATCAGAAAGTCTGATTTTATAAATGTTGTTATTTCTCTTTCTGTTAAAAAGGACGGTACCATCTTTATGACTAATAGCCTTACATAACTTTTGATTAAAAATTATATCATAACCATTTTCACTAAGTTGACTAATAGATATTAAGTTATGCATCAAACCACCGACCAAAAGAACATTAGTAATAGAAGGAAGTTTACCGTTACCAATAGTTCTGAAGCCAATGATCTTCCCTTTCTGGTTTCCTTCGAAACCAATGAAGCCTCCAAGCTTAAGTTCCAAATCATGGAACATAGACCTTCTGCCTGTCATATGTCGCGAGTATCCATTGTCCATGTACCATGACGAGTGTTTCAAGTGAGTTGCTTAGGATGTGTGCAATAGAGATGATCTTATCCTTAGGTATCCACTTTTTGGGTCCTCTCTTGTTCGTTTTCTTAGTTTCTTAAAACTTTGGGTCTTTGTGCATTAGGATAATCAAGTGAAATTTGTGCATGATACTTAGGTTTTGGAACTTAGTTCTTACCCTCTGTAAGTTTCTATGTCTGTGCAGAAAAATAAGCTCAGTCCCAGCATGCACGAAATGCTCATAGAGAGGTTTCGATTTTACCTTCTGACTATACAACCTAAACCTTTCTTTCCATTTCCGTAACTCTATAGATTAAAGAAGCCATTTTGCTTCTATCTATGCTTTTAGCCATAAAGTAGTGGAATGTTATGTCATATCTAATGACACAATCAATACCAGAATCTTCTGAGACTATTTCTTCCACTAGTTTTGTAATTTTACTTTTCAAAGCAGAGTTGTTACTTTTTAAAGAAAATGATTTTTCATTTAGGGAAGAAATATCTTTCTCAAGCTCATTATGAATTTCAAAAGCAAATAATTGGACTTATTTAAGGTCCTTGTACCTACTCTGAAGACTCTGGTACTTTTCCAGTATTTCAGAGAGATATGACTCTAAATCAGAATGAGATAATGAAGAAAATAACGTTTCACAATCAGAGTCTGATTCTGATTCTAACAACATCTTGTCTTCTAGTTCTTTTGAACCATCTGGATCAACTATTGTTTCCACCAATGCAACGTTGTCTTGTTCCTCGTCAGAATCTTCTTCTTCTAATTATGATTTGTCTCATGTAACCATCAACCCCTTCTTGCCTTTTGAAAACTTCTACTTAGGCCTTCTATCCTTTTTCAGCTTAGGACACTCATTCTTGTAGTGGCTCGACTCCTTGCACTAAAAGTAGATAACTCTTTACTAGAACATTGCTTCTTCTATCCAGACAAAGAATAAAAATGACCAGTAGTCCTCCTAGCTCCTCTAAACTTTCCTTGACCATTCTGCATTTGCCTCCAGAGTCTGTTGACCCTTTTGGAAAACAAGGACAACTCATCATCATCTTCTGAGTCTTCATCAGAAACTTCTGATTCTTCCTTAGCTTGATAAGCTTTTGTACTCTTAGGCTTTGACTTAAAAGCAACATATTTACCTCACTTCAGAGGTTCATCTTCCTCAAGTTCTATCTCATGGCTTCTCAAAGAACTAACAAGTTCTTTAAGACTGATACTATTAAGATCCTTTTCCAGCTTCAAAGCAGTTACCATAGGTCTCCCTTTTTTAGGGGGACTTCTGATTATCTTCTTGACATGGCCAGTCCTAGAGTATCATTTGTCCAAAACTTTCAATCCTGCAACAAGCATCTGAAATCCTGAGAACAGAGTGTCAACGATTTTATCATCTTCCATTCTGAATGCTTTAAACTTCTGGATTAAGGCCAAAGCCTTTGTCTCCTTTACGAGAGCATTCCCATCATGAGTCATTCTCAGAGAATCAAATATAGACTTAGCAAAATCTCTATTTGTTATCTTCTCATACTCAGTATAAGAGATAACATTTAGCAATATAGTTCTAGCCTTATGATGATTTTTTAAATCCTTCTTTTGCTGATCTGTCATAGCACTTATTTCTATATTATTTCCTTCAACATTAATTGGGTGAACATAGCCATCGACTACAAGATCCCAAAGATCAACATCATAACCAAGAAAGAAACTTTTGATTCTTACTTTCCAGTAATTAAACTTCTCACCATCAAAGGTTTGTGGTTTAGCATTGTAGTGATCTCTCTCATTGTTGTTAGTAACAACAATTTTGTTGTTAGCAGCGGACATTGTTTCTCACACAAACTGGATCAATACTAAACACAATGAAGTGTTGATAAAAACTTTATCACAGTCAGAACTGGAGCTCTGATGCCAATTAAAGATGTGAAAACACAAGAAAGGGGGGGGGGGGTTGAATTGGCTGTTAAAAAACAAACTCTTTTTACCAACTCAAGAACAACACCCAAATACTAAGAACAAAGAGATAACAATACAAGTATTTTTATCCTGGTTCGCTTGAAATTCGAAGCTACTCCAGTCCACCCGCCAAGATGATTTTTCCTTACACACAAGGACTTAATCCACTATAATCAACTGATTAGAATAATAAAAAAGAATAACCTTCTTTGTCTTCTCAAGGATCTGACTATACCCTAGTCTCCTTAAGGAATTACAAACAACAAGTTTGAATAAAAGGTTTTGTGTTTAGAAGATGCTTATACACAAGCATATTTTTACACAAAAGAAATACAAACACTTAAATAAAAATATGAACAAAGTCTAGATATTTTTCACGTAGAAAACAATCTTATGAAATTGTTGCAGTAGTTTCTTCAAGTCTCTAAGTCTTATTTATATAGAATGAAAAATAGGTCGTTGGGGGAAAAATGGGGATACCAATAGAGAGATTATCCACTATTGGATTGGTGAAAGGATTGATACATATTATAATCCTTTTCCCACAATTTCGGTGACAAGTGTGATGTATAGTACCGTCCATTTCCTACGATATCAGGTAGTGGAAGGAATATTTGATTTCTACCATGTACTATTTGATCATGTATCCATTTTAATCTTATCTTTAAATACATTGGCTTATGATGAAAGTTGATGAAGCATGAAATGAAGAAATATACAGTTGGATTCAGAAACTTCAGAATCTTCGGTCAGAAGATTGACAGCGTCAGTAGTCTGGCTTGAGATCTTCAATATCTTCAAAATCTTCAAAATCTTCAGCTAAGTAAAAAAAATCAGAAGCTTTCCCTTCTCCAGAAGCTTGGGAATCAGAGTCACGTCCAAAAGCAGATGTAGAGAGAATGTTGAAGCAACAACATAACGTCTCTTCAGAAACTTCTCAGGAGTGAATCAGCATAGAAGTAGAAAGAATATTACAGCAACAACTTGATAACTTTCAGAACTTCTTATGATTAGCGTAGAAATAAAATTTGGAACACAATGTTCAGAAGCTGATGACATTGCACGTCATAAAATCAGAATCAGAATTGGTTATTAAAGCTACACAATAACAAACCATTATGGTACCAAAATTATTCTCACAAAAATATAACATTGTTATCATCAAAGCTCAAGGTATATATGCAGAACCAAATCTTGTTCTAACACAGGGCAATGATCAATGGTATCTTGATACTAGTTATTCAACCCACATGACAGGAAGGAAATATTGGTTTTTGAAAATCATTCCCCTATGAAGAATAAAGTGAAGTTTGTAGATTCTAGCACACTAGAAGCGAAAGGGATCATCGATGTTTCGATCAAGAGGAAAAATGGTAAGTAATCCTTGATCAAAGACGTTCTTTATATTCCCAGCATCAAATATATTCTTCTAAGTATAAGACAATTTCTTGAGAAGAATAACACAATCTACATGAAGAACAAGGTTATAAGGGGGATGGCCTCAAATGGAAGCTTAGTCATCAAGGATCCTATGGGTTCAAATAGAACCTTCAAAGTTTAATTGAAGGTTATGGACCATAGATGTCTTGCTACTGCAACTAGTAGACAAAGGTGGTTATGGAATTATAGGATTGGGCATCTCAACTTTAGAAATCTCAAAGCCATACAAATGAATAAAATGGTTACCAGACCACCATTTATCAACATACCATCTGAAATTTGGAAAGAATGTGTGCAAGCGAAGCATCATAAGGAAACATTCAGCAAGGACGATTATTTTAGAACCAAGTATCATCTTGAGGTGGTGTATTTAGATGCGTGTGGATCGATGCAAGTTGATCTTATTAGTGGCAATATATATTTTGTCACCTTGATTGGTGATCATAGCATAAAACTATAAACATACCTAATCAAGAAAAAGGATGAGGTACTTGAAGTGTTTAAGAAGTTCAAGCTCATTGTTGAAAGGAAAAGCGCTCACAAACTCAAAGTTCTCAAAATAAATGGTGAAGGAGAATATTTCTCACATAACTTTAGGAGGTTTTATGATCAAGAGTGCATAATACATTAGGTGGTACCCCCTTATAAACCACAACAAAATGGTATTGCTAAAAGGAAGAATCGATCGATAATGAACATGGTGAGAAAAATGTTGAAAGGGAAGAACTTGCCAAAAGAATTATGGGGAGAAGTAGTGTCCATATCTACATATTTGTTGAATAGATGTCCAACTAAGAAGCTTGAAAAGATTACGTCAGGGGAAGCATGGTAGGGATATAAACTGAATCTGAGTCACTTGAGAGTTTTTGGTTTGATAGCGTATCGACATATGTTGGGAAAACTTGTATAGAAGTTGAATGATAAGTGAAAATTGATTATTATTGTAGGTTATCACTCTACCAGTGTCTACGAACTATTTGATGCAACAAACAGAAGGATTGTGATTAGCAGGGACGCCGTTTTCGAATAAATTAAAAAGTGCACTAGGGTGTAGTCGTTTGCTCCAAAAGTGAAATTGCTTGCACTGTAGAAAAAACAGTTTCTGCACTGTTTGGGAGTGCAGAATCAGTCACAGTTGAATCCCAAATTGAGGAAAATATAGAAGTTCATCCAGGAAAAGAAGTTTGCCTACTAGAGTCCAAGAAATTGAACTATTCCAGGATAACAAAATCAATGACGATGGTGATTTCTTCCATTTTTCTCTTATGGCCAAATCTGACCTGTTAAATTGGAGGAGGTATTAAGTGATCCAAAATGGATTTGTGATATGAAGGAGGAGATGGAATCGATAGAGAAAACAAGGCTTAGGAGCTAGATTATTTTCCTCAAGAAAAAAGCTTGTAGGTGTGAAATGGGTGTACAAGGTCAAAGCAAATCCCAATGGAGAGGTTGTGCAGCACAAAGCTAGGTTGGTAGCTAAGGAATTTTCGCAAAATGAGGGTATAGACTTTGATGAAGTATTTGCACAGATAGAAAGGATTGAAACTATTTGATTGGTTGTTGGAATTGCAAACAATAATAATTTGTCCATTTATCAAATGGTTATCAAATATGCGTTTTTGAACGGACCGTTGGAAGAAGAAGTTTATGTAGAACAACCCTTGGTTTTGTTGTGAAAAAACAAGAGTCAAAGTTTTATAGATTGAAGAAGGTGTTATACGATTTGAGACAAGCTTCAAGAGCTCGGAACAAGAAGATATAGGGTTTCTTTAAAGAGATAAGCTTCAAGAGGTGTGTCTCGGATCATTGTCTATATGTGAAGAAGGATACAAATGAAAGGGTGATAATCATTTCTCTACATAAATGATTTGTTGATTACAGGAAGCGATAAAGGTTGCATTACTAAGTTCAAGGGTGAGTTTATAAAAGATTTTGAAATGACTGACCTATGCCTCATGACATACTTCCTTGGTATTGAGTTTTACAAGTCCAAGAAGGGACTACTCATGCACCAAAGAAGGTATGCACTTGAGATTTTGAAGAAATTTGAAATTGAGCATTGTAATGCTGCCATTACTCCTGCTGAACCGAGACTGTAGTTATCAAAGGATGAGTATTAGCATGATGTTAATCCAATTTAGTATCAGAGGTTGATTGAATCCTTAAGTTACTTGTGTAATACGAGACATGATTTGGCATTTAATGTCAGTATTGTGAGCAAATTTATGGAGAGACCGAAGGTGGCTCACTTGGAACTAGATAAGAGGATTTTGTGATATGTTGAAGGTTATGTTAGCTGCGGAAATTTGTTTCCCGCAATTGAAAATGGAAAAAAATGCAATTTACTCGGATATACCAATTCTAACTGGCAGAGAGATAAAGATGATAGAAAATCTACAGTTTGGTACATCTTTATGTTCTAAGAAATAGAAATCTCGTGGTCTTCAAGAAGGAATCAATAGCGACACTCTCTTCTTGTGATGCCGAGTATATTGAAGCTCGTTGTATGCATGCCAAGTCACGTGGTTGAATAATCTGTTGAAGGAGCTAGACAACAAAGATGGTGAAGTTGTAACACTCGTGATTGGTAACGTTTCCGCTAGCTAAGAATCTCATTGTACATGGGAGAAACAAACATATTGAGATGAAGTTTCATTACTTGAAAGAGCTTGTTAGTAAAGAAAAATTGAGGTTGGAGTATTGTAAAAGTGAAGACCGAGTGGTTGAATTGCTGACCAAAGGAGTCTCGATTAAAGTGTTCAAGAGATTGAAGAAGCTAATAGGTATGAAAGAGTTGGAGGACTTCAATTAAGGCGGTGTGTTGAGAAATTAATATAATTCAAGCTAGTGTAATATGTTGCAGAAAAAAGGAAACATGTTACATCCTGTTATGCATTGCTGATTTGTCAAACAAAACCATAATGTAATTGGTTGACATATTATGTTAACAAATTATATGTAATTGGTTGACATATTATGTTAACAAATTATATCTGTTATATTTTTTCTAAATTCTAAGACAGTAGCTAAATGTAAAAGATTGATATATTATGCCAACGGATATATCTATATATATATATATATATATATATATATATATATATATATATATATATATATATATATATATATATATATATAATATATATATATTATATATATTTGGTTTTTTGAGTTTTTCTATTTTATAGTTGCACCTCATCTTATGTAGTTGTATATATATCTTTTGGATATCTCATTAATAAAGTAATGTTTATTTTCACTCTCAATTATCACTCTCTCTTATTCTCTTTCTCTCCCTCTCCACACTAAATATTTCACCAATCATGTGATTGCTTGTTCCAACAACCCATTTAAAAATTAATTTTTAATATCAACTACAATTTTATTCCTTATAATTTTGTCCAATGAAAAAATTTAACTACTAAATATATAAATACTAAAAATTGAAAATTATTAGTCTACAAATTATTAGTTCCAAGTATATACTGAAAACTATATTTAGAGATTTTATATTTAATAAATAATAATTTAAAATAATCTATTAACTATAGTAATTTTTTTAGTTTTTAAATAAAATTGAATTTTTTCGTTTTATTATTTTAATTTTTTTTAACAAAATTAATTAATTAATTTTGTTAACATCTGCGAGTTTCATATTGATTAACGCGAAACAAACATGATCAGTTAATAATTGAAGACAAAACAATTCAAATTGTGATGTGTATTTCTGTGTAGTCCTTATTGATCAATTTGTGAACAAGTTTATCGAAATTGACAAAACCTAATGACTGAACTAGTCAAGCAGGAGAGCATTGAGGATGAAACTTCCCTCTATTTACATATTTAACATTCTTACATGTAGCTGCGGTGCCTCCACTTCCTTCTTCATGTTCTAAAATCACATCCTGCAAGTAGATTTCTCTGCAAGGAACGATTTTGCTGCACTCCAATGTGATAGCTACTTGTGAAGCACTTGTTCCTCTTATGTTTTGGTATAACACATGACTTAATTGCACGCCTTTGTTCTGCTCTTGACATGGTTTTGTTTGATCACAGTAGGATTGATCTATTATTATTGGATTTATAACGTTTTGCATTTCGATGTCCATAAATTTGATGTTTCTTGCATATCAGAAACCGCAATGTGTTGAGATGAAATCAAAATATAAATGAGAGATAATATATCGTAATAAAAATTAAAATGTTTTTTTTTTTCAAAACCGAACCATTTAAATAGAAAACCATTAACTAAACTCAACTAAACCAAAGTTGCAAAAACTTACATTTTATTCAGATGTGTTTGGAAAATTTATTTAATAAAATTGCGCAGTTCATTCGATTTACGATTTTTATTTTACAAATTGAATTAAATCAAACTAATTACAAATCCTTATTTTTTTGTGATATTTATTTTAATTTATATATCAATAAAAAAATATTATTTATTTATAAATACTATTAATTTTATTTAAAATGCAGTTGTTATATATTTATTTTAATTTTAATTTTTTTGACGTTTATAATAATAAGATTAGAAAATAAATTTAATTGACATCTAGTAATATATTATTTCATAAAATATTGATAATAAATAATAAATTAGTGTTATAAGACTAGCTAGTCATATTCATATAATTGTTCATAATTATAAAATACGATATTTTAAATTTATTTATATTATCGTTGGGACATAAAATAAAATTTAAGATACATTTCATATTTATATATTAAATTATAATAACTTATTATTATGAAGGTATATAAATATATTTTATAATAATATATAAATGATTAAACATGTTGTTTTCTATATTAATTATATAATTTAATAAATTTTTTATAAAAGATGGATTCAATCGAACCCGTTCAAATTATATTTGTTTTATTTTATTTTATTTTATTTTATTTTTAGAAATCAATCGAATCAAACAGAACCATTTTTTTTACAATTTTAATGAATTTTATATCAAAACCGCCAAAATCGGTAACAAACACCTTCTAGTCATAGGAGTGGTTAGTTTGGTAACAAACACCTTCGAGCTTAGCGATCCTGACATATAAATAAAAAGGAGACCCATGAATTTTCACATCCTCTTGAAGAGACTCGATAAAAATAACTTTCTCTTGTTGGGATAATACTTCCTGTTGAAGCTTAAACCATTTTTATCAAAAACTTCACACTTCCCTTCTGTAAGACCCCAATTTTGATCCTAAGATCCCTCATGCAATTTCATCATAAGCATTAGCATTGGGATCATACATTGGCATCCTCCTTACCCCTTTTTCATTGGGTTTGTTTTGGGAGAGATCACAAAGCACTATGTGATTGTATCATACTTACATATCATCATTTACTAACCAAAATACAAAAATATGTCTTTGCATTTTCCTAACTCCTTTGTAGGTAAGGCATGATCTCCATTGATCTATCAAGTTCATATCTAGGGTTTGAGACTCTCATGACAAAGAGCACAACCATGAATTGATCCAATAATGGTGATGAGCATCATATATGAGTTCCTTTTATTCCTACATGTTATATTGATCAAGTTTTCTTCAAGAGTTTGAGGGTGATTTGCCTTGGAAACCCTAGTTTGACTGGGTATCTTGAGTAACTTCTCCAACAAGCTATCTCACTAATTGATCAAATTTCTCAAGGGACACTTCAAAATTGATCATCTTATGCATATATGATCTACCATGAGCCAAGAAAGTCAAAATAATTGAAGGTTAGCAAGTTGGTTGATGGTGGTTGGCCAGATGAATTCATCTTATCAAAACTGGGTCTCCTAAGACCCTGTCTCCTACAATTTTCACCATATGAAAATGATTCCAAGAGGAACGTTACTCTAAATTACATTCCAAACAACTTTCATGTTGAGATCTAGAGCTAGTTTTTCTTGGAAAATTATTTTCTATGTTGAAACATTATAGGTCACTTGGTCTAAACCCTAATTTGAAAGTCAACTTACCAAGGCCATAACTTGATCATTTTTTATGATATAAAAGATTTCCAAGTTTCACAATCCAATTCAATATGTCTAATTTAACTTTTATGTTTGGAGTGAGAGCTAATTCAACTTTTATGAGCATCTGATATAAGGTTACATTATAGGTCATTTTTGACCTATACTATTGAACAAGTGATTTTTCCAAACTTCAAAAATGCATAACTCTATCATTATAAATCCAAATGACATGAAATTGGTGACCATTTTTAAGGTATTTGAAAGAGATACAACTTTGATGAAGACACGTTTCTCATTTGAAGCTCACATAAAAAGTTAAGTAAGGTGGAATATTGAGATATATGGCTTGACACTTAGAAAAAATTTCAACATGTTGAAATTTACAAACTTCCACCTCAAAATTCTCCATGTTCCAAGCTCCAAATGAAAAAGTGTTGAACATAAAACTTGTTGCCCTTGATCCAAGCTTTCCAAAGAACCCAAGTTCATGCATTTTGGATAAGGTTTGTTAGGTATGCGCATGGCTTTAACAGGACTGCATCATTGGAAAGAATCAATTGCATAAATTTCAGTTCACAATGCCTTGCCATTAAAGCTTCATTCAGACCTCAATTGGAATCATTTTGGACCTTATTGCATTGCATCATGGGCTTGTACATGCCGATGCACTCGTGCCATCCACATTGCTAATTTTGGACAAATTTTGAAGTGTGCAAATATCATTCCCTTTTGCTATAAATAGAAGGCTTCTGAGCTCATTTGAACAAGACTTTACGCGCCAACTTTTCCCCCCCATTGAAACTGAAATTCTAGTTATCAGACTTTCGATGTCACACGGGTTGTTATGACATCTGATTCTGCGCAGACAAGAATTATGCAGAACTTGAAAGTAAGTGCAGTAAATAACACAAGTAATTGTTTACCCAGTTCGGTCCAACATGACCTACGTCTGGGGGCTACCAAGCCAGGGAGGAAATCCACTATTAGTAGTATTAATTCAGACCTTAAACCAACTGTTTAACCCTATCACTTAATACCTACCCAATGCAATTTCAATCTTACACTAAGATCAGAGTGCCTACTCACTCCCCCTCAATCACCTCATTGATTACTACCTTTAATCAATATTAAAGGCAATTATGAAGTCACACTTCAAACAACTCTTGATTGTGCTTAACAGCTTTAATCAAGATACACAACACTCACGCTTAAAAGCTTAGAGTGACACAACACTTACAACTCAATGAACACCCTATACCAATGCAATCATCTATGTGATAATAGCTTGGCTTACAAGATACGTCTAATACAAGACTCACAAAAATACAGCAGTGAAGTATGATGGACACACTAAATCTTCACACCTAAAATCCCCAGTTCTGAATGAAGGAATGACATCCTTTTATATTGCAGCACTTGGGCCTTGTACTTGTATTCTCCTGAATTTAAGGTCACGCGAGTTCCCCTAAATTCCACATCTAGGTTACTAACAAATAGGCTATTTGTTAGGTTCATTAATTGTAGCTTGGTTGTTGGTTTCCTGGATTTTCTCTCAGCTGTTGAATCCCTGAAGAATAGCCTGAGAAAAATGCTGAAACAGAAAAACTAAACAACCTACAATATAGCATATGCTGTCAGGAATGAATGTCACCACATTCAGTTTGACATCCAAATCAAGGACCATATGCTAAGTCTGTTTTACCTGAAAACAGACTGTACAATTTGCTGTACTGTACAGAATCAATCTGTCCATGCTTCAGTATCAGCGTACATTAATAAATGTCAAAACATCCAATTTGACATTCACACATAGAGACTTACATCAGGTCTGTTATCCTCTTGATAAGCAGACTGATAATAAATACTGAGTTATAGTAGAACACCACCTCTTCTATTCCTCAGTATCTGTTGACAGGGATAAATGTCATAACATCCAGTTTGACATTCAATGAATCCTGTATTAGCTAATCCTGCAGTACACTACTCAGAATGTCATGACATCAGCCAAGACATCAGAGTACACCTAGATATTCTAACATACAATGCAGTCACACAAACATCTCCACAGCATGTCATGACATCAGTCAAGACATTAGAATCCAGCTAGTGTTTTACCATACAATGCAGCCAATTAAACATCTACAAACTCCCCCTTTGGCAAATTTTTGGCTAAAACACTTTGGTCTCACAACAGAGTCCATAGAAGCGGAAATCTCACATCTAGCAGGAAATTAACCTAGCTAATACACTCAAAGTGGCAGCACACTCACACACATGGAAGTTAAATAAAAACTTCACAAAACAGCACACATACAGAAGTTAAATAAAAACTTCTAATTGCAGCACACACAAACACACTCACACTCATTAGAAGTGGAACATCAGTTGCAGCACAACCTCTGGATTAGAGGATCTTGAATATCTGTCCTGAATATTTGTTTAGCAAAACAATCTGTTGTCCTGGGGTATCACCTGTTACTCCCCCTTTTTGTCAAAAATGTTGCCAAAGCAACACTTTAAATTACAGATCCACATAACATAAACAGAATTACATATAAATGACAGAATTACAGACTTGATTTATTCATCAGCCTCATCATTAGTGTCATCATCAGAACTGGCCTCCTCCTCACCCTCTGAGCTTTGCCTTGCAGCTCCATCTGTATCCTCAGCAGACATCTCCAATTGAAAAATCAGCTTTTCCAGGGCGAGCTTCCTAACCTCCAACTCTTTGCAAGTCTCTCTGAGCACAGCAATGACAACAACTTTATCTGGTTGGTTTCCAACATTGGATGTTTCTCCAGATGTCATGATAATGTCAGGGACATGCTTACCCAGGAACAGTTTGTAGTTGAAGGCCAGTGGACTCTCTCTTCTTTTCACAATGTCATTGTTTGTTAAGATGTTTGGGAATTGATTCAGCACAATACCACATATGAGAGAGGGAAATGCTATAGGTCCCTTCACACTGAAACTCCCAGCATGTTTCATGGTCTGATCAAAGATGTAGGTACCATAGTCAAACTTTGCCTTGGATCCAACAGCATAGATGAACTTTCTAAGCATCACAGACACAGTTGACTTGTGATTTGTGGGCACCCAGTTGGCAGCTCCAACTTTGTGTAGCATGACATACTTCACATTGAGTTGGCTGGCCACCAGCTTCCCTTTAAGAAGCCACTTCCGGACTTGATTTGCAGTGATGACTTGACAGATTCTGTTGTCAGTCACTTCAAGCTCTGGTTGCACTACATCAGCTCTTCCCAGATACAGATTGATTACTGAAGGAGAGAAGATCACACACTTGCCACGCACATAGACCTTTCTGAATTCTCTGGACTTCCCATCTGCATATTCCTCAGACACATTGACAATGAACTCCTTCACCAAGGTCTCATAGCACTTTGGGAGTTGAGTCACAGTTCTCATTAGCCCTGCCTCTTTAATCAGGTGCACAATCTCCTTACACTCCAAGGCATTCTGAGCCAGTTCCCTCTCCAAGGCCAGCCTCTTGTGATAGACATACTTCCACCTGTTCACACTAGAGGTAAAATGAAATGACACATTGTCAATAGGTGCCTCTGGGACACTAGCAGCCAGCTTGCTAGTGGTTGGCTTCTTCTTAGACAGAGATGTTGTGACATCACATGGGACATCTGAATCAGACTCCACCACAATAGCCTTGGTCTTCATTTTCTTGGGCACCTCTTTGCTCCAAGATTTTGTAGGTCCATGCCCTTTCCTTTTGAGGGGACTCTGTGTCACCTTTTGCTTGGGAGAAGTTGTCACATCAACCTCCCTAGTTGGGGACCTCTGCACCACAGTCTTCTTCTCTCTCCTAGTCCTAACCCTTTTGGCTATGCTAGGGACAACTGAGGTCAACAGTTCATTATCAGAGAGCTCTTCCAGATTCACAGTGTCAACATTAAGGTTGTCACTGACATCTTGAGTGACACCGACCTTCTCACCCCTCACATTGTCTGAGGGTTTGTCAATCTTTGACCCCTCATGAGCATCAGGTTGCTCAACATTGTCAGAGACATTCTTTCTTAACACGACTGCGTTATCTTGACATGCAACAATATCAGGTATGATAGTGTTCAAGGGAACGGAAACCCCAGGAACATTCCGATTACCAGATAGTATCTTAGTGACTATGGTTGCAATGGAGTTATTCACATACCTCGAGCCTTCCCTTGTTTGTTCATCAAGTGCGATTGCTGAGGAAAATCCGGAGACCGTTTCTTTAGGTCTTCTTGCATGGGACGAAGTTGCAGCGTCATCAACAGGATCCTCCCGGTTAGGGTTGCAAGACTCAGTGCTGGGGGAATCAGACATGGTCGTGTAGGAGGTTGAGTCGGATTGGTGCGACATTATGAATGTCTCGGAGGAGAGTTGAACCGTTTCTGTGGAAGAAGGTTTGCAAGACTGAGGATTGAAGTGATGGAATGGTAAATGCTTTTTGCACGAAAAATGTCTATTATTTGTTGACCATTCAGAGTGCACTATTAATTGTTTAATAAGTTGCCTTACTAAACAGTAGCTAACTAACATCATTAGTTGCTATAATTAGTAGCTAACTGTACAATTTGCTGTACTGTACAAAATCAATCTGTCCATGCTTCAGTATCAACGTACATTAATAAATGTCAAAACATCCAATTTGACATTCACACATAGAGACTTACATCAGGTCTGTTATCCTCTTGATAAGCAGACTGATAATAAATACTGAGTTATAGTAGAACACCACCTGTTCTATTCCTCAGTATCTGCTGACAGGGATGAATGTCATAACATCCAGTTTGACATTCAATGAATCCTGTATTAGCTAATCCTGCAGTACACTACTCAGAATATCATGACATCAGCCAAGACATCAGAGTACAGCTAGATATTCTAACATATAATACAGTCACACAAACATCTCCACAGCATGTCATGACATCAGTCAAGACATTAGAATCCAGCTAGTGTTTTACCATACAATGCAGCCAATTAAACATCTACAGAAACCCTCTGATTCTAAAGGAAAACCTGAGAAATTTCAATTTAAAATTTGAGTTTGAATCTCAACTGTTGGAGATTCAAGAACTCCAGGATCCAAAGTCTTGCAACCTCTCTAATCACTTCCTGCTAGCTTCTCAAGTGTGATCAGATCGTGTTGGAGCAAGCAACATCAAGAACTGCATAACATTGAAGGTAATTTTCAGAAAACTTCATCTCTTTGATTCTCACTCAATTCTGCTCAATTCTCTGGGATCTTTGGTTGTCTGAAGTCCTACCAATGTAGGCAAGAAGATTGAGTTACTTAGAGGTCAAATCGAAGCAACTCAATTGACACACCTCAAAATTCAACTCCTCATATCTTTTTATATATTTGGAGTTAGTTGAAATTGAGGACAGATTCGTGCTCTATGCCATTTTTTCTTTCACATCATGTCCTCCTTTTTTATATTGGTGATGGTTGAGGATGGACCAGTCCGGTGAGGTTCACCGGAGAAGAAGACCGGAGTTACAGCTCCGGCCGTGTGTTGGCACGTCTCCAACCATAGGATCCTTTTCAAATATTTTAATCTCACGCGTTGGTTCTGATTACCATCCCTGTGGCGCATTGACTAGTGTCGATGGTGGAAAGCGTGCCGAGGACCACTTGATTTTCCACCTCAATTAATGAGGGAGATCAAGTGGTCCACGTTTTTTTTTGTTATTTTCTAATTTTCTTTATTCCTTTTATTTTCATTAATTCATATTAATTTTAATATTGATCCAAAAAATATGAGAGTTTCACCAAAAAATTTCGAATAATTTCCTCTTTCATAGTCTGAATTAAAATTATTTTTTGGATCATTATTAATATTTTTCATGATTTAATTGATTTTGTCATTATTTTTAATTGTTTAAAAATACTTTTAAATCTTTAAAAATTCTGAATTTTTTCTCCAAGGTCCTTTGACCTTGTTTGACCTATGATAAATCTCATGGCCATTTCTGTAGTGTTTTGATGAGGTTTTAGGAATTTGACAAACCATTTTTAATTTAAATGTATGATTTTAGTCTTTTTAATTTGAATAAATGCCAATTAATTATGTTGACCATTTGTGATGACTTGTTTGAGTTTGACTCTTGTTGTTAGGCCTTGGTCAAGGTTGATTTGACTTTGTCAAGTTAATATCATTGGGTTTAGGGGATTGATGGAATGTACATTTCATCTCCCAAAATGAATGGATGATATTAATTTGGTAAAAGTCCTCCTTTGACCAATTTGAGTTTTGATCAACCCCCCCTTCCATCTTCATCTTATTCCCATTCTTTATGCATTCATCTCATTTGGCCTATGATATCTCAAAGTCCTAAGGCTAGTTGATTGAAAAATCAACATAAGTATGGATGAGATTAGGCCATTTCTTTTGCATATTCTTTTTGTGTGTGGTATGTTTCATGAGCATAGTCCATTATACTATGTCTCTAACATGCATTAACACCAAAACTCTATTGCCCGACCTCAAATAGTTGTGACTTCTACATAAGTCCAATTAAGATTGCTTAACATAGTGCTAAATTTGTGACACAAAAGGCATATCATTCTAGTTAGTGAGATTGTAAGTCTCCCCTCTTTCATGGTATTGTGTGGAAACTTGGCCTTTTTTCCTTCCTTTGGAAGATAGATGTCTTGGCTCAAGGATCCATGCTTGTGATAAGTGGGTTGAGTGTTCTCCAAAGAATGACTTAAAAATGAAAGCAAAAGCAAAACAATACTAACTTCTAACTCATTAACAACTAATGTTTAATTTCAAGCCATTTACTTTAATGTCATTTAATTTTAGCCTTTATTCATTTTCCATTATTCATGCCATTCTAATTGTTTATGTTAATGCAATTTTCACTTTGTCCATTTGGACCATATTGTGTGATATATCTTGTTTGTGTATACTTTGTTGTTTGTGTGGTCTTTGACCATTAATGTACATAATAACAACAAAAAACCTAAAAAACTTTTGTGTGGACTGTTGGCTTGATCTTGGACAAAATGGACATAGAATTTAGGCAACATTCCTATGTTAAAAGACTTGGCCAATGCCAATGTTTTTTGTGAAACCAAGTGCTGGCAATTTGGAACTTCATCTGATACATCATTCAAGAGCCCTTTGAGTTCATCTGCAACATGATTATTGTGAAGCTGTTATTTTGAACCTATGACTTGTGGAATTCAGCTATTACATGGGCTAATTTGAAGAAGATCATGGAGTGGTTAAAGCTTGGATGTGCCTATCTTTATTTGATGCCTTTGCTCTTCAAGAATGATATAATTGTGCACTTGTGGGTTGCTTAATTCTAAATGTCCAAGGGAATTTGGGGTTTCTATATGGCATTCTTTCCTATTGGATTGCTACCCATCGGTCAGATCTTTTCAACTCTTAACTTTTAATTTTGTGCATAGGATTAGTCTCTTCATCTTCTCCCCATTTCTTTAATTTCAAAATATCTCCCTCCTTTTAAAATTTTCTTTGTTTGAACTTATTTTTTTCTAAACTTTGACCACTTTGCAAAAAGATATAAACTTTGGCCTTATGCCATTACGTTTTCAAACTTATTTTCTTAAATCAAACTTGTAAATAAAATGAACTATACTTGACTTAAACTTTCAAAAAAGCCAAAAAGAACTAACTCATTCAAACCATTTTCAGGCCTTTGTGCCTTTCAAACTAAATTTTTGATAAAAGAAATGCATTCACTTTGAAATTTGTATGACGAACTACGAGGTTTTGATCCCTCATTTTTATGTTGTTACGTAGGCACAAGTCTGAAGGTCTTGTCAAACACAAAAATATAATTAATTGAATTCTTTCCTCATCCCCCCATTCTATTGGTTTGTAAAACATCATTTTTATACCAATATGCACACAAAAAGGGCTCCCTAGGAGTACCTAGGACACTTTGGGTGCTAACACCTTTCCTCTGCGTAACCAACCCCCTTACCTGTAATCTCTGACATTTTATTAGTTTTGATTTGAAAACTTCTTACTTTTGGGTTTTGTTCGTACTTTTTCCCTTTTCCCTTGGAAACAATAAAAGCGCGGTGGCAACTCTTGTTATTTGCTGTCTAGCTTATCCATAGCTTGATGATCATGAATTTACCGCTACAGAAATTAAGTGGCGACTCAGTTGGGGAAGTAGTCTCCAGTGGGTTTAGCCTACTTTTTGTGTGTATATATTTGTATATATGTGATGTTTGTATATATGTATGTGTGATATAATCTACTTGTTGTGCTTGGTGATCTCTGAGTGGTGAGATAAGTTCTAACCTTAAATTGAGTGAAATTTAGATAGGAGGATGGTATAGTCATGTTCGACTTGTGTGGAGTAGTCCTTAACAAGTTGGCTTGAGATCCATCTGCTTAGTGGAGACTCTTTTGGATTTGGAAATGTCACACAAGTATTTGTGGTTAGGCATTACTATCTCTGATTTGGGTCCGAGAAGCTGAGGACCTTAGAACATTTAACCCCTCTTGGCCTATTTAGGACGTAGTGCGGAGACTGTTCAAGTGTAGACTTGATAACAATTGTTACGAGATACTACACTCAGACGAGTTTCTCTTGAGAATATTATGGGTCGATGAGTCAGTCATCTTAACCTGTAATATCCGATAGATGGAATTAAGACTCTGGGAACTTTTTAGAACATGATCTACATGTTTTTATCCTTAGTTCACTCCTTCGGGATGGTTCTTACCCAGACTACATGCTCGTGACTTACAACAAACCCTTGATTCTTGGTTGATCCAATCAAGTCTTGTTAATATCAATGGAACTTGGGTGTTGATAAGGTGTAAACCATAATCCACAAAAATGGATGATTGATCTTGACAATGACTTGATTCATCCCTTGACCTTTATATGTTTGTCTTGTGTGATCCCTTATTTGTGATTGTTGCATTCATGCATTCATGCGCATCATAACATTCATCACACGAAAAATTTCAAGGAACTGAGGTATTATTTGCAAATATTTTCAGACCATGGATTGTGGACGAAGGAACACTAAGAAGTACAGTTTCAGATGTCCCGACTTGAAAGAGCTAAGGAAGCTAGCATCTTTCGTATTAGATCCCTTGGACTTCAAACAACGTCATGAGAAGCTTTTGTCTATCTTGTCTGCTGATGTGTTTGAAGGACTTCTGAGTGTGCTAGTGTAGTTCTATGATCCTCTCTACCGATGTTTCACTTTCCCATATTTTAAGGTTGTGCCTACCTTGTAGGAGTATTCTCATCTTTTGGGGATACCTGTTTCTAGTAGAGTACCTTTTAGTGGATTGGAGCAGATTCCACGATCTAATCTTATTGCTAAAGCTCTTCACTTGAAGAAATCTGAGATAGAGGCTCATTGGGTGAGGAAAGGAGGATTGTTTGGGTTGCCATCTAATTTCCTCATCAAGGAAGCTACTACTTTTGCTCAAGTCAGAAGTGTGGATGCTTTTAAAGCTATCTTTGTGTTGCTCATTTATGGATTAGCTTTGTTCCCTAACATTGCAATTTTGTTGATGTTAACGCCATTAGACTTTTCTTGATTGGGAATCCTGTGCCGACTTTGTTGGGTGATATGTATTTCTCTTTGCATCTAAGGAATTCTAAGGGTGGTGGAACTATTATCTGTTGCATTCCTCTTCTGTACAAGTGGTTTATTTCGCACTTGCCTCAGACGCCTGCTTTTATGGAGAACAAACAATGTCTACAATGGTCTCAGAGACTTATGTCCCTCACCAATGATGATATAGTTTGGTATGATCCGTCTTTGAGAAGTTTGGAGATTATTGATAGTTATGGTGAATTCACTAATGTTCCTCTCATTGGTACACAAGGAGGAATTAACTACAACCCTGCTTTGGCTCGTCGTCAGCTTGGGTTCCCCTTGAGAGACAAACCTAATAACACTTAGTTAGAAGGTTGTTTCTATCAAGAGGGTAAAGATCCCCAACATCTGAAGCAGAAGATTGTGCATGCTTGGCATAATGTGCATAGGAAGGGAAGATCCGAGCTTGGTCCGTGCAATTGTGTAGCTTTGGAAGCTTACACTCTTTCGATGAGGAAGAGAGATTTGGAGTTGAAGATTCCTTATCCTTGTGAAAGACCTATGTCTATGGTTGTGGTTGAGCCATTAACTCTCCTTAACCAAGATGTGGATGAGTTGGAAGACGCGCTCGTCAAAATGAAGCAAGAGAAGGATATTTGGGAAGAGCGTTTCCGTGCTTTGAGCAAGAAGCATGAAGAGTTGCAGTTGGAGTCTAAGGACAAAGATGCTCTTATTGAGCTACTTGAAGATCGAGTGACAAAGAGACAGAGAGAGTCATAGGTTTCATCTTCTAGCATGCCTCAGCCTTCCGTTGGTTGGAAGAAGATTGTCGATCATCTTGTCCTCGGGAAGACTCAGA
Source organism: Lathyrus oleraceus (assembly GCF_024323335.1). NCBI lineage: Eukaryota > Viridiplantae > Streptophyta > Magnoliopsida > Fabales > Fabaceae > Lathyrus > Lathyrus oleraceus. The sequence continues at coordinate 391,706,302 of NC_066585.1, forward strand.
TGAAAGCTTCTTTTGAGACTGAGATTCATCGCATTTGAAGGAAGTACGCGTCTTCAGCTAGGGCTTCTGACATTGTTGTTAGGGATCCTTAGGATGACTAGTATCCTTTTCTCTTGTATTTTTCATTTGGTTTCTGAAATTGTACTCAGTGTAATCCTTCCACTTATAAATGAAAAGAGATTTTTTGGTCATATAAAAAATATGGCAATTATTGATATATATATATATATATATATATATATATATATATATATATATATATATATATATATATATATATATATATATATATATATATATATATATATAGATATTTGCAAATGATATAAGTAAGTTCCTTGAAAACAAAAATAAATAATCAAGCATTGCATTTAATGCATCATTTGCATAAGCAGGTTTCTCTTTCGCCAGATGTCTCATTGGTGTTTCTTCTGTGCTTTAGCCAAGCTGACTCATCGGTACAATACCCGCGCCAATCATATGAGAATTATGAAGCATCTAAAGCAAGAGAACAGAGAGCTGAAGGACGAGATTTCCCGCCTGAATGCCATGATGGAGTCAGTTCTTGCCGCTCAGAGCCAAGCTTCTCCAACTTGCAAGTCCTCCTCCTCAGAGGACAGTTATTTCAGAGGTGGCTACCTCTACCATACCGCTCATTTTGCGCCCACTATGTCTGCCGGATTCCCGTGGGGAATACCGTCCAACTTTATGCCTGAAGGCTTTGCGCCTACTTTTGCTTCCATGCCGACATCTAGCCCGGTCATGTCTGTGCCACCTCACGTTGTGCACACCTTACCTCGTGTAGAGGACACCATTTATCACTCCGAGCCGTCTCAGGGTCCGGATGTCTATGAGAAAATGGACGAAATGAAAGATCAGTTTCTTGAGCTGCGCAAGGAATTGAAGACGCTAAGAGGTAAGGACTTGTTTGGAAAGAGTGTTGTTGAGTTGTGTTTAGTGCCCAACGTCAAGATTCCGGTGAAGTTCAAAGTTCCTGACTTTGAAAAGTATAAAGGGAACACTTGTCCACTCAGTCATCTAGTGATGTATGCTCGCAAGATGTCTACTCAGACCGACAATGATCAACTGTTGATTCATTACTTCCAAGATAGTGTTCCCGATGTTGCGGTCCGTTGGTATATGGGATTAGACAGTGCAAGTGTTCATACTTTCAATGACTTGGGAGAGGCTTTTTTCAAGCAATATAAGTACAATGTGGATATGGCGCCTGATAGAGACCAACTGAGGTCTATGTGTCAGAGGGATAAGGAGACGTTTAAAGAGTATGCGCAGAGATGGAGGGAATTGGCTACCCAGAACACTCCTCCTTTGGAGGAAAAAGAGATGACAAAGATCTTTCTGAAAACTCCGAGTTCATTTTATTATGAACGAATGATTGCTAGTTCCCCCAGTGACTTTACCGAAATGGTAAACACGGGGATGAGGCTTGAGGAAGGAGTCCGAGAGCGATGTTTGTCGAAAGATGAAGCATCGTCGAGTAAGAGATATGGCAGCAATTTTGGGAAGAAGAAGGACAATGAAGCAAATGCAATAAGCAGTGGGAGGCAGAGAAGGCCTCAAATCAGAAGGAATCCACCATCCCGTCAACATCATCATCAAGTATCTTCAGTTATCTCTGTATTTTCTAATCAACACTCAACACCAGTTCAACAACAACAACGTCAACAACAACAACCGCAACAACGAGCAAACACCTACACCAACAGCAATACCAACAACAATCATCATCAACAAAACTTTGAGAGGAAGAAGGTCTATTTCGACCCAATTCCTATGTCTTATGCAAAATTGTATCCCTCTTTAGTTCTCAAGAACTTAATCCAACCGAAGAAACCCGCCGCAAATTCCAGAACCACTTCCATGATGGTACAAGCTTGAGCTCCGTTGTGCTTTTCATCAAGGAGCACCAGGACATGATATAGAGAACTACTACCCACTCAAGTATGAGGTTCAGAAGCTTATGAAGAATGGAATGGTGTCCTTCGAGGACCGTGCACCGAATGTGAAAGCAAATCCGCAACCCGTCCATGGGAACTCTTCTGTGAATATGGTGGATGGTTGTCTTGGCGAGTTTACGGTTTTTGATGTGCGCTTTATCCGGAGATCCTTGGTGCAGATGCATAGGGATGTTTATTTGGTAAGTGATTGTGAACACGACCATGACAGTTGTGTTATCTGTAGTGTTAACCCGAGGGGTTACGAAGTTGTGAAAAGGGACATCCAGCGACTGATGGATGAAGGCATGATTCAAATTGTCCAATTCTGTCATGTAAATGACGATGTAAATGTCATAGTGCCCATTTTCAAGCAGGCAGAGAGATTGGTAATCTAGTACGGCAGCAACAACAGTAACAATATCAGCAATAGATCAGTATTGTCGTTGGTTATACGGTTAGCGGGCCTAGTCTCATATTCATCTGATAAAGCTGTGTCGTATCAGTATAATGCTACAATGATAGAAGGTGGTCAAGAGGTCCCGTTGCCTACGACTAGCTATGTGGTGAGCATTGTTGATGTTACCAAGGTGATCCGCAGTGGTCGAGTGTTTGGGCCGGTGTTCCCAAAAGATAAAGAAGAATCAGTTGTGAGTAAGAAGGTAGAAGTGCCTGTTGTAGATCCAGGTTGTGCTTCAAAGGGTAAGTCTGGTGAATCCATTGATTTGAAGGCTAACGATGATGATGAGGTACTTCGATTAATCAAAAGAAGTGAGTTTAATGTGGTGGAGCAGCTGCTCCAAACTCCCTCGAAAATCTCAGTGTTGTCTCTGCTCATGAATTCTGAAGCACACAGAGAAGCACTGTAAAGAGTTCTAGAACAAGCTTTTGTAGAACATGATGTTACAGTTGATCAATTCGATCATATCGTGGCCAACATCACTTCTTGCAATAATCTTAGCTTATGTGATGAAGAACTCCCTGAGGAGGGCAGAAATCATAATCTGGCTTTGCACATCTCCTTGAATTGCAAAGAAGATGCTTTGTTAAATGTGCTTGTTGACACAGGGTCGTCACTGAATATGTTGCCGAAGTCAACTCTATCAAAGTTGTCATACCAAGGAGTGCCTATGAGGTATAGCGGTGTAATCGTCAAAGCTTTTGACGGTTTGTGCAAAACGGTTATTGGTGAAGTGGACCTTCCAGTTAAGATAGGTATGAATGATTTTCAAAATTACTTTTCAAGTAATGGATATCCACCCGACCTACAGCTGCTTGTTAGGAAGGTCATGGATTCATGAGGCAGGAGCTGTTACCTCTACATTACACTAGAAGCTCAAATTTCTGAAGAATGGCAAGCTTGTGGTAGTTGGTGGGGAGAAGGCGCTATTAGTTAGCCACTTGTCATCTTTCTCTTACGTAGAAGCTGAGGATGAGGTTGGGACTCCGTTTCAAGCCTTATCTATTGCTGTTGAAAAGAGAGTTGGGGCACCTATGTCCTCATTGAAAGATGTCAAGAAGATTGTGGAAGAAGGAGATGTTGATCAGTGGGGGCGCGTGGTAGAGGTCTCCGACAACAAAGGAGGAACCGGTTTGGGGTTCCAGAGAGCTTCATTAGCTGTAAGGCCTGAAGACATGCAACTTAGCTTCCGTAGCAGAGGGTTCATTCATGGAAATGAACAACACTTAGCTGATGTCCTAGAAGATGACGAAGAGGAAGACTGCACCAATTTTGTGACGCATGGAAAAGCTTGCAACAATTGGACTGCTGTTGATATTCCTGTTACTTTGCATCGATCTAAGTAATTGCTTTTATATGTTTTCAAAATCCTTCTCCTATGCCTAAGGGAGCATTGAACATTGTTTGAGCATTTTCAAATTGATCATTAATAAAATTAATTTTATTCATCCACATCTATGATGTCTTATTTTTACTTTTTGCTTTATGCTGAAAATGGTAATCACAAAAAAAGTATAAATAAACAATATAATTGTCCATCTTCATAATATTTGGTCACAAATTCACTATTCTAAAATCAAAATATCAAATTATTATGCAGGTTGGTTCCTAACCCCATAGAATACAATGATCCTTCTCCTTCTCCAAATTTTGAACTCCCTGTGTTTGAAGCCGAGGAGGAAAGTGATGTAGAAGTGAGTGATGAATTATCTCGTCTTCTTGAGCCAGATGAAAAGACCATTCATCTGATCGAATAACAGATTGAGTTAGTCAACTTGGGATCCGAGGATGATGTGAAGGAAGTCAAGATTGGGTCTCGGTTGTGTCCAGATGTCAAGAAGGGGTTAATTGATCTTCTTAGAGAGTATTCAGATGTGTTTGCTTGGTCCTATCAAGACATGCCTGGTTTGGATTCTGAGATTGTGGAGCATAGATTGCTGTTGAAGCCAGAATCAAGCAGAAGTTGAGAAGAGTGCATCCTGAGATGTCTGTGAAGATCAAAGAGGAAGTGCAGAAGCAGATTGATGCCGGTTTCCTTGTGACCTCTGAGTATTTGCAATGGGTGGCCAATATTATGCCTGTGCCGAAGAAAGATGGAAAAGTCCGCATGTGTGTCGATTATAGAGATTTGAATAAAGTCATTCCGAAAGATGATTTCCCTCTGCCACACATTGATATGTTGGTAGACAATACTGCTAAATTAAAAGTCATTTCGTTTATGAATGGATTTTCCGGATATAATAAGATCAAGATGGCACCCGAAGATATGGAGAAGACCATATTCACTACACCTTGGGGAACATTCTGTTATAGAGTTATGCCTTTCGGTTTGAAAAATGCTGGTGCAACATACCAGATAGCAATGACCACTCTTTTTCATGATATGATGCATAAAGAGATTGAGGTTTATGTCGATGACATGATTACTAATATAAATTGATGAAGAGGAACATGTTGAGCATTTGTTGAAGCTATTCCAGCGTTTGAGAAAGTATAAACTCCACTTGAATCCCAATAAGTGTACTTTTGGGGTTCGTTTTGGTCATTTGTTTGGCTTTATTGTCAGTGAGAAAGGTATTGAAGTTGATCCTGCCAAGGTCAAAGCAATACAAGAGATGCTTGTGCCCAAAACTGAGAAGCAAGTCATAGGTTTTCTCGGCCGCTTGAATTATATTTCCAGATTCATTTCCCACATGACTGCCACATGTGCACCTATATTCAAGCTTCTTCGGAAAGATCAGTCTTGTGATTGGACTGAAGACTGCCAAAAAGCTTTTGACAGTATCAAGGAATATTTGCTTGAACCTCCGATTTTGTCTCCACCTGTTGAAGGAAAACTGTTGATCATGTATTTGATTGTGCTTGAAGATAGTATAGGTTGTGTTCTTGGTCAGTAAGAAGTTCACCGACTGTGAAACTCGGTATTCTATGCTTGAGAAAACTTATTGTGCATTGGCTTGGGCTGCTAAGCGTCTGCGTCAATATATGTTAAATCATACCACTTGGTTGATATCCAAAATGGATCCAATTAAGTATATATTTGAGAAGCCTTATCTAACTGGGAGGATTGCCCGTTGGCAGATGTTGTTATCAGAGTATGATATCAAATACTGATCTCAGAAAGCGATCAAAGGTAGTATCTTGGCTAACCATTTGGCTCACCAACCAATTGAAGATTACCAGTCAGTGCATAATGATTTTCCTGATGAAGAGATCTTGTACTTGAAAATGAAAGATTGTGATGAACCATTGCTTGAAGAAGGGCCAGAACCTTGTTCCCGTTGGGGCATGGTATTTGATGGAGTTGTTAATCAATATGGAAATGGCATTGGGTAAGTGATCATTACTCCTCAAGGCACACATCTACCACTTACAGCTAGATTGACTTTCAAGTGTACAAACAACATGGCAGAATATGAAGCTTGCATTATGGGACTCGAAGAGGCCATGAATCTCAGAATCAAGTATTTAGATGTCTTCGGAGATTTCGCTTTGGTTGTGAATCAGATCAAAGGTGAATGGGAGACAAATCAACCTAATTTATCACCGTATAGAGATTATGCGAGGAGGATTTCGACTTTATTTACAAAGATTGAGTTCCATCATATTCCTCGAGATGAGAACTGGATGGCAGATGCTCTTCCAATGTTGGCGTCAATGATTATGGTGAAGTATTGGAATGAAGTTCCCAACATATTTGTGATGTGTCTTTATAGGCTAGCTCATGTGTTCGCTGTTGAAGAAATCAAAGACGAGAAACCATGGTATTACAACATCAAATGTTTCCTCCAAAGTCAGATTTACCCGCCTGGAGCATCTTTGAAGGATAAGAAGACTTTGAGAAGATTAGCCGGTAATTTCTACTTGAATGGTGATATACTGTACAAGAGAAACTTCGACATGGTTTTGCTCAGATGCATGGATAGACACGAAGAAGACTTGTTGATGACTGAAGTGCATGAAGGTTCCTTTGGTACTCATTCCAATGGACATGCAATGGCGAAGAAGATGTTGCGAGCAGGTTACTATTGGCTGGCAATGGAATCTGACTGTTGCAAGTTTGTGAAGAAGTGCCACAAGTGTCAAATTTATGCTGATAAGATTCATGTTCATCCAACACTATTGAATGTTATTTCTTCCCCATGGCCCTTCTCCATGTGGGGAATTGATAAGATTGGGATGATTAATCCCAAAGCTTCGAATGGACATCGTTTCATTTTGGTGTAAATTGACTACTTCACAAAATGGGTTGAAGCGGCATCGTATGTAAATGTAACCAAGCAAGTTGTTGTAAGGTTTATCAAGAATCAGATCATATGCCACTATGGTGTGCAAAACAAAATCATTACTGACAATGGATCGAACTTGAATAATAATATGGTAGAAGCTCTTTGCAAAGATTTTAAAATTGCACATCATAATTCTTCTCCTTACAGACCTAAGATGAATGTGGTTGTTGAAGTTGCAAATAAGAACATTAAGAAGATTATTCAGAAGATGGTTGTCACATATAAGGATTGGCATGAGATGCTCTTGTTTGCTTTGCATGGGTATCGTACATCCGTCCGCACTTCAACAGGGGCAACCCATTTCTATCTTTTATATGGTATGGAAGCAGTGCTCCCTATAGAGGTTGAGATTCCTTCATTGCATGTGCTCATGGAAGCCAAGTTGACTGAGGCTGAATGGTGTCAGACTAGGTTTAGCCAGTTGAATTTGATCGAAGAGAAGAGATTTATTGCTATGTGCCATGGTCAGTTATATCAGTAGAGAATGAAGAAAGCTTTTGATAAGAAGGTAAGACCTCGTGTGTTCAGAGAAGGTGACCTTGTGCTCAAGAAGATCTTGTCGTTCAAACCAGATTCTAGGGGAAAATGGACTCCTAATTATGAAGGCCCATATGTTGTTAAAAGAGTCTTTTCAGGCGGTGCTTTGATTCTTACAACCATGGATGGTGAAGAGTTCACTCGTCTTGTGAACGCAGATGCAGTCAAGAAATACTTCACCTTAAAAAAGAAAAGAATAGCTCGCTAAGTTGAAAACCTGAAAGGGAGGTTTAGGCAAAAAAGAGCGTCTCGGTGGATTGAAAACCTGAAAGGACGGTCCAGGCAAAAATTAGAGACATAAAAACAGAAAAAAGAATTTCCTGATAAGTTGAGTAGCCCACCTTGGGGAAACTTATGCAAAATTAGGGATTATGGCAAGTAACTGTAGTCTACTGATCGTCCAATTTTAGAAAAACCTTAGTTGAGCACAAGGGTGACGTCGTTTCATCATCTTAGTAGCGGTCAAGAGCACAATGGATATCAAGGGTTGGTAGAAGGATTAAGGATCATTTGTATTCAATGTAACCCTTTTTCCATGTAAATTACCATTTTCAATTTTGTAAAAATCTATAGAGTCTTGTCATTTATAGACTACCATCCCATTAAATAAAGTTGAGCTTTTGTCCAATTGTTTCTACTCTTATATACTTCAGCCAATAGTTTAAATTTTATTATGATCATTTTGGAAGTTTAAAATTTTTAATCAAAATCATTTCATTTTTTTCTTAAAACATATAAAAACAAGAAATTTTTAAAGCAATTAAAAGGAAGTATCAACAACACTTTAAAGAGCAACAAGTCCTTAAGTTCTAAGCATCAGAGGTTCCCCAAGCAGTTAACTCTTAGGGTATCCCTAGTTGTTTGTGTTAATCTGGTTCCCCTGTGAAGTGTTTGTTCCTTAGCAGAGTTCTGATTCTTTTCCCTGGCTAAGTTGGTTGATTCAGTACCTTGCGGCATGTTATTACCCGACAATGTTTTCTATGTTCCCCAACGGATATCGCATTTCTTCAGCAGGGATGATCTTCAGCAGAGTAAGATGTTTTCCCCAGTAGATTGCATTGGTTTCTTCACCAGTCGCCATCTGACTCGTTCTCAGTCAGAGTTCCCTCCTGGTTTCTGAGCAGCTGTTTTGTGCTTATCTTCTGTATGGTTGTCTCCCATTTGATATGTTGTTGACCTAAAATTCCCTGTAGACTCGAAAACTTCTCCTCTCCTCAGCAGATCTCCTTCCTCGGCTAGATTTGAGCCTTTGGTTTGTTGATTTCTCTGTTCTCCAGCAATTGTCTCCCTCTATTTGTGGATTGACCGAGGATTGTACCGATGATTCAAATTCTTTGCGACACCTTTGTATCCTTCGTAATCATGTTGTCAGCATAATCATCATATATATACATATACATGTACATTCATATAATTTCATAATTTGCATATTGGCACCATCATATTTGATTCATTTGTCGATTTGAGATTCTCATTCTCTGTATGGCGGTACTTTATCCCCATACGGGTTCGATGTCTGTCCTCCCTCAATTGTAGAGTGTCAGCCCCTTAGGTAGAAAGACTTTAACCTTTCTCCTCTTCCCCACTAAGTTGTTTCCTCGTGGATGATTATTACTTCAGTTTCCTTCCTAGTTGATTATCTGGATGGAATCACTCTCCTTGAGTTATGTCCTCAATGGGTTGAGTCTTGATTGATTGTTTATTTCTAGCTCTTACCTAGATAGATGCTTTGAGTCTCCTAAGAACTTATTACCCAGTAACTGGTAATATTCTTCTTAGTTTGTAGTTTGTTACTTCTTGCCCAATACCTGACAAAAGTACCCTTGTTTTCCCAGCAGTGGAGTTCCCAGTAGATTCATTTGTTTCTGATTCCCCAGGAAGTATATCCTTGATATGTTCACCCTAATCGGTGACAGATATCTTTCTCTCCCCTGCCCGAGTCTATCCTTGATATGTTCATCTTAACCGATGACGGATATTCTCATTTGTGGTATTCTACCCAATAAAAAGGTAGTTGTAATCCCTATTGTGTTCCCCAGAGAGTTAATCCTTGATATGTTCATCCTAACCGATGACGGGTTTCCTTCTCTTTGTGGTATTCTAGCCAGTAACCGGTAGTTGTAAACCCTACTTTTTCCCACAAAGTCTATCCTTGATATGTTCATCCTAACCGGTGACGGATTTTCTCTTCGATGGTATTCTATCTAGTAACTGATAGATATAATTCCTATTTTCTCCCCTCACAGAGTCTATCCTTGATATGTTCATCCTAAACGGTGACGGATTTTCTCTTTGATGGTCTTCTATCCAGCATTTGACAGATGTAATTCATACTTTTTGGTCAGTTGGTTTATCCTTGATATGTTCATCTTAACCGATGACGAATTCTCTTCCCTGTTGAGTCTATCCTTGATATGTTCATCCTAACCGATGATGGATATTCTCACCTTTGGTCTTCTGCCCAGTAACTGGTAGTTGTAAATCCAATTTTCTACAGTTTTCCCCAGCAAGGTTATTCTTAGCCAGTAACCGGTAATGAATACTCCCTCCTGGCTTTTCTCAACGAGTCATCCTTGATATGTTCATTGTAATCAATGACAGATGTCCTCTCTGTCATATCTTTATTATCTCCTCACCCAGTAACAGGTAGTAGATGATAGATTTCTGCTCCTCCTGTGTTGAAGTTTATTTCTTCCCCAGTTGAGTTGAGTGCGTGTTTCCTTAGTGAAATCACTTTTCCTGCATGATTCAAGTACTTCAATTTTATCCTGACTTACTCGTATCCCCTGCAGATGTTGTTGTTTCCCCGACCGAGTCTTTCCATTTTGTATGGAATTCCTCTAGTTACCCAGTAGTTTTAAGTCGTAGCCTGGCCTATGCATAACCTCTTTATCCCCCAGAGTCTCTGTCTCCCTAGTGAGTGTTCCTTACGGAATGCATTATACTCCTGCGGATTTTCGGTCTCTGATTTCTTTTCCTTTGTGGCAATATTTCCCCACAAAGAATTTACTTTTACATTCATATCATATGCATCATGAGGTCTCTTAGGGACCCAAATTTGTTTCTATTAGTTGTTATTTAAGCCCATCCTACTGAGTCGACATGAAGATTTTAACCTTCGCCTCCTCAGTTAGAATTTCCTTAAATAGGGGCAGCTGTAAGACCCCAATTTTGACCCTAAGATCCCTCATGCAATTTCATCATAAGTATTAGCATTGGGATCATACTTTACCATCCTCCTTACCCCTCTTTCATTGGGTTTGTTTTGGGAGAGATCACCAAGCACTATGTGATTCTATCATACTTGTATATCATAATTTACTAACCAAAATACAAAAATATATCTTTGCATTTGCCTAACTCCTTTGTAGGTAGGGCGTGATCTCCACTGATCTATCAAGTTCATATCTAGGGTTTGAGACCCTCATGACAAAGAGAACAACCATGAATTGATCCAAGAATGGTTATGAGCATCATATATGATTTCCTTTTATTCTTACATGTTATATTGATCAAGTTTTCTTCAAGAGTTTGAGAGTGATTTGCCCTGGAAACCCTAGTTTGACTAGGTATCTTGAGTAACGTCTCCAATAAGTTATCTCACCAATTGATCAAATTTCTCAAGGGACACTTAAAAATTCATTATCTTATGCATATATGATCTACCATGAGCCAAGAAAGTCAAAATAATTGAAGGTTAGCAAGTTGGTTGTTGGTGGTTGGCCAGATGAATTCATCTGATCAAAACTAGGTCTCCCTAGACCTTATCTCCTACAATTTTCACCATATGAAAATGATTCCAAGAGAACAGTTACTCTAGATGACATTCCAAACAACTTTCATGTTAAGACCTAGATCTAGTTTTGCTTAGAAAAACTTTTTCTATGTTGAAACTTAATAGGTCATTTTGTCTAAACCCTAATTTGAAAGTCAACTTCCCAAGGCAATAACTTGCTCATTTTTTATGAGATAAAAGATTTCCAAGTTGCACAATCAAATTCAAGATGTCTACTTCAACTTTTATGTTTGGAGTGAGAGCTAATTCCACTTTTATGAGCATGTGATATGAGGCTACATTATAGGTCATTTTTGACCTATACCATTGAACAAGTGATTTTTCCAAACTTAAAAAATGCGTAACTCTATCATTCTAAATTCAAATTACATGAAATTGGTGACTATTTTGAAGGTATTTGAAAGAGATACAACTTTGATGAAGACACGTTTCTCATTTGAAGCTCACATAAAAAGTTAAGGTGGAATATTGAGATATATGGCTTGACAATTAGAAAAATTTTCAACATGTTGAAATTTCCAAACTTCCACCTCAAAATTCTCCATATTCCAAGCTCCAAATGAAAAAGTGTTGAATGTGAAACTTGTTCTCCTTGATCCAAGCTTTCCAAAGAACCCAAGTTCATGCATTTTGGATGAGGTTTACTAGGTCTGCACATGGCTTTAACAGGGCTACATCATTGGAAAGACTCAACTGCATAAATTTAAGTCCATAATGCCTTGCCATTCAAGCTTCATTCAGACCTCAATTGGAATCATTTTGGACCTTATTGCATTGCATCATGGGCCTAGACATGCCCATGCACTCGTTCCATCCACATTGCTAATTTTGAACAGATTTTGAAGTGTGCAAATATCATTGCCTTTTACTATAAATAGAAGGCTTCTGAGCTCATTTGAACAAGAGTTTGCGCGCCAACTTTACCCCTTATTGAAACCCTCTCATTCTAAAGGAAAACCTGAGAAATTTCAATTTGAAATTTGAGTTTGAATCTCAACTGTTAGAGATTCAAGAAATCCAGGATACAAAGCCTTGCAACCTCTCTAATCACTTACTGTTAGCTTCTCAAGTGTGATAAAATCGTGTTTGGAGCAAGCAACATCAAGAACTACATATCATTTAAGGTAGTTTTCAGAAAACTTCATCTCTTCGATTCTCACTCAATTCTAGGTTGATTTGACTTTGTCAAGTTAATATCATTGGATTTAGGGGATTGATGGAATGTACATTTCATCTCCCAAAATGAATGGATGATATTAATTTGGTAAAAGTCCTCCTTGGACCAATTTGAGTTTTTATCCATCCCCCCTCCCCCCTCTTCATCTCATTCCCATTCTTTATGCATTCATCTCATTTGGCCTATGATATCTCAAAATCCTAAGGCTAGTTGATTGAAAAATCAACATAAGCATGGATGAGATTAGGCCACTTCTTTTTCATATTCTTTTTGTGCGCGGTATGTTTCATGAGCATAGTCCATTATACTATATCTCTAACATGCATTAACACTAAAATTCTATTGCCCGACCTCAAATAGTTGTGGCTTCTACATAAGTCTAATTACGATTGCTTAACATAGCGCTAAATTTCTAACACAAAAGGCATAGCATTCTAGTTAATGAGATTGTAAGTCTCCTCTCTTTCATGGTATTATATGGAAACTTGGCCTTTTTTCCTTCCTTTGGAAGATGTCTTGGTTCAAGGATCCATGCTTGTGATAAGTGGGTTGAGTGTTCTCCAAAGACTGACTTAAAAATGAAAGCAAAAGAAAAACAATACTAACTTCTAACTCATTAACAACTAAATTTTAGTTTCAAGCCATTTACTTTAATGTCATTTAATTTTAGCCTTTATTCATTTGCCGTTATTCATACCATTCTAATTGTTTATGTTAATGCAATTTTCACTTTGTCCATTTGGACCATATTGTGTGATATATTTTGTTTGTGTATACTTTGCTTGTTTGTATGGTCTTTGACCATTAATGTACATAATAACAAGAAAAACCCTAAAAAACGTTTGTGTGGACTGTTGGCTTGATCTTGGACAAAATGGAATTAGAATTTAGGCAATATTCCTATGCTAAAGGACTTGGCCAATGCCAACTTTTTTTGTGAAACCAAGTGCTGGCGATTTGGAACTTCATCTGATACATTATTCAAGATCCCTTTGAGTTCATCTGCAACATGATTATTGTGAAGCTGTTATTTTGAACCTATGACTTTTGGAATTCAGCTGTTACATGAGCTAATTTGAAGAAGATCATGGAGTGGCTAAAGCTTGGATGTGGCTATCTTTATTTGATGCCTTTGCTCTTCAAGATTGATATAATTGTGCATTTGTGTATTGCTTAATTCTAAATGTCCAAGGGAACTTGGGGTTTCTATCTGGCATTATTGCCTATTGGATTGCTACCCATCGGTCAGATCTTTTCAACTCTTAACTTTTAATTTTGTGCATAGGATTAGTCTCTTCATATTCTCCCCATTTTTTTAATTTCAAAATCTCTCCCTCCTTTTAAAATTTTCTTTGTTTGAACTTATTTCGTTCTAAACTTTGACCACTTTGCAAAAAGATAGAAACTTTGGCCTTATACCATTGCGTTTTAAAACTTCTTTTCTTAAATCAAACTTGTAAATACACTTAACTATACTTGACTTAAACTTTCAAAAAGCCAAAAAGAACTAACTCGTTCAGACCATTTTCAGGCCTTTGTGCGTTTCAAACTTAATTTTTGATAAAAGGAATGTATTCACTTTGAAATTTGTATCACGAACTACGGGGTTTTGATCCCTCATTTTTTTGTTGGTACGTAGGCATAAGTCCGAAGGTCTTGTCAAACACAAAAATATAATTAATTGAATTCTTTTCTCATCCCCCCATTCTATTGGTTTATAAAACATCATTTTTATACCAAATACATATGCATACAAAAAGGGTCCCTAGGAGTACCTAAGACACTTTAGGTGCTAACACCTTCCCTCTGTGTAACCAACCCCCTTACATGTAATCTCTGACATTTTATTAGTTTTGATTTGAAAACTTCTTACTTTTGGGTTTCGTTCGTACTTTTTCCCTTTTCCCTTGGAAACAATAAAAGCGTGGTGGCGACTCTTGTTATTTGATGTCTAGCTTATCCATAGCTTGATGATCATGAATTTAGCATTACACCTTCCAAGTATCTCTCCCTTTCACAGGATAACCCATGACTAAAACATCCCTTAGTAAGCAGCAACTCGGGAGAATAATAAGCAGCCTGATAAGTGTAAAAAGAGGCTTTTGAGAAAAGTTTCATCTTTTCTGCTTCAAGAATATTTATAAGGTAGTGAAGATCTTCTTCATACATCATATAAATAACCTCCTAAGGAGTGCAATGAATCTAGAGAGGATAGGTAAGTCAAAAACTTAAGAAGAAAAATGGTCGACTCAGAAGCGTCATCCCAAAGAGCTGGGTACATTTAGCTAAATCTTCCTCCATGGAGGGATTTTGATCTTGGTTCCAGTCTGTTTTTGTATTAGCAGGACGGTACCAAGATCGGTTCTCAACAAACAAGGTAGAATAATAGTAGTAGAAGCCAACTCAAAGGTTTTGAGTTTCTTATTTCAAGCTCTACCACCTGGAGCGGTCCCTTGCCCCAGTTCATCTTTCCATTCCCGGCCAAGGCGGACGACTGGTAATTATTTTTATTTCTCTGCCTTTTAGAGGAAGGTAGACTTACCTTTAGTTGCAACTGACTGGCCTTGACAGATTATGGCTAAGAATTAGAAGGAACCACGACCCCTCCAGTTGGAGGATTAAAGGTCACTTTACTCGTCCAGAAGGGTAAGGTTTGATTTCCATAATGACTTGATCCTTTCTCTTCTTAAAAAGTCCTCTCACAATGGCCCAAATGTTATCTGAAAACCAAGATAAGACACATTAGTGGAATGGTTAAAAGAATAATAAAGATGACACTATTCGAAAGCATGTGAACTTTCTCACCAAAAGGTTCCTTCCTATCTTGTTAGGAAACCACATCCACCAAAACTCAGGTATGGACGAACTTATCTTCTTGAGTAGCGGAGGTGGGCCAAATCCTTGTTTGAAATTCAATGTTTGGTCTAGGTGAGCCTATAAGTCATCCTTCATTGACTACTCAGTGAAGGTATGAAAAACATAAGAAAATGGGGGTTTGAATTGGGTTTTACAAGCAAAAGATTTTTCCAAAACAAGAACACCACTAACAGTTTAACAATAAGTAGATAAAAAAACACAAGTATTTTTATCTTGGTTCACTTGAATCTCAAAGCTAATCCAGTCCACCCGCCAAGGTGATTTTTTCTTATACACAAGGACTTAATCCACTATAATTAGCAGATTACAATAATCACAGAGAATAACCTTCTTTGTGTTCTCAGGGATCCAACTATACCCTAGTCTCCTTAAGGACTCACAAAGAACAACCTTCTTTTTCTTCTCAAGAATAACCTTCTCAAGGATTCAAACAAACAGTTTGAATGATATTTATGTGTTATAAGTTGCTTCTATACAAGTAGATTTTATACAAATGATAAACAAGTACTTAAATAAAAAATGAGTACAAAAGAATGATAACTTTGCACAAAGAAATAGACTTGTCAAAATATTGTATCACAATCATTTTTTCAAGTCTCTGAGTCTTACTTATATAGCGTAAGAAGAAGGCCGTTGGAGGGAAAAAAGGGAAAAGCCCATAGAGCGGCTATCCACTAGTGCATGGGAGAGGAGTGATACTGCATATAATCCTTCGCCCACAAAATCAGTGACAACTGTAATGTATAGTATTGTCCTTGCCCATGAAATCAGGTAGGGAAAAGGATATTTGATTTGTATTATGTACTATTTGATCACGTTCTCATTTGATCTTATCAGCAAGTTCATTGGCTTCTGATGAAATTTAATGAAGCATGAAATGGAGAAACATAAATCTAGATTCAGAAACTTCATAATCTTTGGTAAGAACTTTGACAGCGTCAGTAGTCTGACTTGAGATTTTCAGTATCTTTATAATCATTAATGTCTTCAGAATCTATAGTCAGAATCTTGATAACCTCAATCGTCTGGCTTGAGATCTTCAGAATATTCAGCTACGTAACACAACTTCAAAAGCTTACCATTCTTTAGAAGTTAGGTGATCAGAGTCACGTCCAAAAGCATGAACTGAGAGAACGTTGCAGCAGCAACATAGGGTCTCCTCATAAGCTTCTTAGGAGTGAATCAACACAGAAGCAGAAAGATCATTGCAGCAACAATATTGAACATCTTTCAGAACTTCTAATAATTGGTGCAGAAGAGGATTTGGAACACATTATTCAGAAACTGATGACGTTGCACGTCATATATTCAGAATCAGGACTGGTTGTTAGAGCTACATAATAACAAAACATTAGGGTGCCAAAATTGTTGTCACTCAAATACAACATTGTTATCATCAAAACCCAGGGTACAAATGCATAACAAATTCTTGTTCAAACAATCTTCCCCTTTTTGATGACGATAAAACATTATACATGGTAATCACAAAAGAATGCATCTTACAGAAGCACAAAGCTCCCCCCCTGAGATGCATAATCCTAAGAAGATAAAAAAATAATGAAAGAACACTTTCCTGATTAACCTTTTTGAACAGAGTAAATTTTCAGTCAAAATCTGGTTTATCTTTAGAAGTTGATTGATGTTGTCCAGAGCACTGGTGTCGCATTACGCGAAAAACCGGCGGGAAATGAAAACAACAGAGCCGCCACCGTGCGTTATTTATCCCAAAAGAGGGAAAGGAAACGCTCGAAGTAAACCTGGAAAAAGCATGGTCTCGCTACCAAAGAGAATGGGATCGAGAGTCGGTTATCCGAAGGGAAGGTATTAGCACCCCTACGCATCCGTCGTACTCGACGGGATCCACGCACAAAAGGAAGGAAAATGCTTGCTAAACACTGCTCAAACAAACAAACACTAGCTGAAAGAGACACAAGGAAACAAACAAAACTGACTCGGCAGGATATCGCATCCTGGGCCTACTTAGTCTATCAAGCATAGACATCAGAGTCGAAGTAGTTCGGACGGGGGAAAGCACATGCTCGCTAGGATGTCGCATCCTATGCATACGTATCTTCTTGGACTAAGAAGAATCAGAGCATCCGTAGCTCGGCTCACGCACGCCAAACAAAAGCACACAAACACGGGCAAACATGGAACCCGAATGCCAATCGCTGGACTTATATCAGCTTCCGAACCAAACACACCCACACTGGAAACCAGATGCCACTTGATGGACTTATACCGGACTCCAAGCACACAACAAGAGGATACGGAATGCCAATCGCTGGGCTTACATCCATCTCCTAACACACACAAGACAAAATAAAAAGGGCGCCCGGAGAGATCTGCTCATCTCCTGCCTACGTACCTCATCTGGTATGAGGATCAGGGCGACGTAGTTCCCCTACGCAGGGACAAAGGACTAGCCTAACCAGATAACAAAGGGAGACACAACTAGGGAGACTACGACTCGAGCCTAGATGTTATCATGCATAATCATCCCTAAGTCAAGGTTGCTATCTAACTTGCACAGGGAGCAAGCTAAACCTTAGCACAGGCAAAATCAAACAATCACAAATAGCACACACTATATACACACAGAGTGAGGCTCAAACAAGGGTTAGGCTGCAAGAAGCAAGCCAACTGTATCAGGGTGATGTTAGCTCTTAACCTTAACATTGAGAGTTAAGGTGAAGCAGATGAAATGGGAAGTGAAGATGAGACTTCACAACTCTTATCCCTGGCCTGGGAGAGCTTTAGACAATAAAGTGTGGGTTCAGAAAGTGGGAACCCTTCTACACTTATGACACTGACTCAACTGTACAACTGTACAAGGATCTTGGGTTAATGTCCACAATGCATCAACACTAGGCTTGTGAGCAAAGGGACGACTCAACAGAATAGCAGGAGATGGATTGCACATCTCTTGTGTCTGCCAATTGCCTTATCAAAGGTCTTTTCCTGCTTGGGGACAAATATAAACAAGCACAAGCATTGCCTCTTAAGGAGGACTTCAGACAGGTGCCTGGCCAAGTAACAGGCCAGGTCTTCCAAACTACATGGAGAAGAGATCATTATACCTCAATGCTCAAGCTAGCAAGCAAAGCAAACACAAGTTCACAAGGGAACTATAGCAACTAAGGTACCTAAAATCAATCCAACATAATCAGTATACTAGACAAACAAAAAGCAAACAGACAATTACAAGTCCACAACACAAACAGATAACAAGCATCAATGCACAAAGGTGCAAGCCACAAGGCATAGGCCTAAGACTCAATGCCTACAAAACAACTCAAAGTTAGTCATAAACAAGCTATAAATCAACTCCAATCGAGTGCACATCATCAAGTATAAGCAATTGTGCTCTTTGACCTGAAACAAAGCTCAAACATTAAGTACTAACCACTAGGACAAGGCCTAGGGTCAAAATGGGAGCAATAAACCAAAATAGAATGTGAAACTTATCAAAAATCAAGATCAATCAATTAATAAACAAATCCAAGTGGTTTCATGTTCACATCATCAACCATTATCATTTCATGAGGCAAAGAGTACAAAGCATGCAATTTGAAGCTCATAGAAGCAAACAGAAAGATTCAACTCAAATCAACTCACAAACATTTCAATAAATTCCCAAAAAGTTCATGGTCAAACAACATTTATAACATGAGCTACACACCAAATTTCAAGTCATTTGGACGAAGGGAAGCAAGTCAATTAAATTCCACAAGTCAAAACAAGTTCAAACAGGCTCATACAAGGCACCAAAACATGTACCAACTTCAAGCAAGCATAAAACAGAATTGGCATAAGATAAATGAATGAAACCAAAGCCATGGCAAACCTCAAGATGTCTATAATACACATGCCAAAATTCAAGTCCATCCAATAAACCACAAGAATTTCACAAAACATATGAGATCATGACTCACAAAAGGTTCATAATTGGTCAAACAGAAGAGAAATTCTCAATCAAATAGTAAATGCACTCAAACATTCCAGGAAAATTCACAAGCATTCTCAACATCCAGAATATTCAACATGCAAAAATTCAGGTCATTTTGAGTTCATATGGCATGGTAACAAAAATCATGAAGTTGGACATGAAATGGTGTGACAAAAATTGTCACACCTCCAAAGATCATAGCATATCTCACAATCCAGGAACTCAAAAATCACAAACTATATACCAAAATGCTCCTCAAGGTGTCTAATTATGCATACAAAATTTCAGCTCCATCCAATTAAGCATCATTATTTCATGAGCAAAATATCAAGCAAGGTGCAACAAATGACATGTATGAGCAAACCCTAGCCAAAACAGAAATCCACATGTGCACAATTTCCATAAAAATCATCAAAAAATAGTAGACATGGCAAGGATCATCATGGAAAAAATCTCATATTAATTGGACAAATATTGAATGAGTTATGAATTATTTAGTGGCATGAAAAAATAAAAAAGGTGAACAAGGCATGATGAACATGTGAAATATGAATGAAATAAATTGCCAAAGCCAAACGAGAAAATGTCTCCACCCAGAATCGATCTATGTAGCATTCCAAACTGGCGCGTTTCAAGTGAAACGCGCCGTTTCACTAATACACGTGGCTAGGCGTGACTGGCTTCATGGCTCACTAACACGAGAATCATGCAAACACACGGATACATGGATCAAACAGGCATTTGCACTCAAATATTTAGGGTTTTTGATGTTCTTCATAAAATTTCCAGCACATGAACAATTTTCCACAGAAATCAAGAAATGATATATCATTAGATCCGTCTTCTCAAGCACAACAACAATCCTAACATGATTAAACCTAACTCTAACTAACAAGTCCAGATCGAGCCAAAGAAGTTTTAACAATCAATCTTAAATTCACAATATCTCACTTGATTCTCAACGATAATTAAAAGTGTAAAGTTCAGCATGCTCCACAATCAAGGATCTATCAAATGCATAGCTTAATTTCAACAATTATAACGATCGAATTCCAACCTTCAAATTGATGCAGCTTTGGATTTGATGTTTTCAGGACTTGTAAGCACGAAACAGAAGTTCTATGGTGCTCCAAGAGATGAATGAATGGAGATTCGAAGCTCAATGATGCTTGATCTTGCTCCAATTTCCAGTTGCCATTGATGGAGCTCTATGTAACAGTGCTTGAAACAGCTTGGAATCCTCGAATCCTAGCTTGCAGAACCTTCAAGATTGCTTGTGGATGATGGCACAATGAAGAACTAGGCAAGGAAATGGAAGAAACATGCAGAAAAATTGAGAGCAAAAGTTGAAAGAATTTGCACTTTTGGATCTAGATCTGAGATGAATGAATGCTAATTCCATTTTCAGTTAGCATTAGCCTTATATACCATGGGTTAATCAATTCCTTAATCTCAATTAGCCAAATGCCTTGGTAATTAGTGAAATGCAAATTTAAGCAAAATGGCAAAATTAACCTCATGTGCATGGACATGCTGCTACAGTACACGAGAATTTGCCCAAACACACTCCAAATATGATTTAAGACCAATTGCAAGTGGTGTGAAGTGTGGAAAATGCATATTTTTGAAAGTCACTTTTTTCCTCGCTTTTCAAATTCAAGTCAAGTGAAAAAATGCCATTTTTATGTGATGATTTTTGATGAAATGTAATGAATGATTTGGATAGAGCATGTCAAATGGAGATTGTAGCAAAAAACCCCACTCAATTTGGCCAAATGGTGTGAAAGTTATCCCACTTTGAAGTTCAAAAATTCTTGACAATGATTTGATCATAACTTGCCAACCACAAATGAGAAATGGATTTTCTTGAACTTTTTGGAAAGGTGAGAGCAAGATCTTCAACTTTCATGTTGGACAAAAATTCATTTGAAGCTTTCTTTATGATGTAAACTTGAGGAGAAGACCTTTCCATTTTTGGCAGTTTGAAATTACAGGTCACTTACTATTTTTGGAAACTTTTCATCTGTCCTCAAATTCTTCAATCTTGATCTTTGAAATGTCAAATGAGACTCGTATGGACATGAATGAAGCCTCTCAAACCATCTCCCACCTTCAAATCCATGAATTCAGGCACAGTTGACCACAGTTGACTTTCTAGGGTTTCAGATGAAATTCAGCTTGACTGTTGAGCTTTGATCATCCAATCCTTGGCCAAACCACTTCAAGATGATCCCTAGGTCATATGAACATGTTGAACCAACCATAGGGCTTTGCTTCAATAGGATTTGCACTATTTTTCTTGCTTGACTGAATCTCCTGATCATCTTGACTTATGATCTTGCACTTGGGCAAATGGACAATGCAATGCTATGCAATGGACTATGTAATGTTAATGATCTAATATGAAAATGTATGTACAAAAATGGGAGGTGCAAATTTGAGGTGCTACAGCTGCCCCTATTCAATCAACTGGGAACCCGAATGGATGAGAGCAACGGCTGTCAGACTTTCAGGGTAAACAGGGATTGAATACCAAGTACCGTAGAAATTTGCACAATGCGGGGATCCACCAACGGAAACGTCCACTGGGATCTGATGTTTATTACTGGGGATTTTGATTTTTTCCTCTTTCAAATGTACAGTCACATCCAGAGATCGAAAGACGATGAATGGGAACAAAAATCACAACTAGACGCCAAGGAACGATTAGGAAAAACTCGACGTTTACCGAAACCAACGGAGAGGTAACAGACATCAATGGATGACTGGAAAAGATACAACCACATGCCAGCGGACATAGATGGGAAAAACTCAACGTTTACCGAAACCAACAGAGAGGTAACAGACATCAATGGATGACTGGAAAAGATACAACCACATGTCAGCGGACATAGATGGGAAAAACTCAACGTTTACCGAGACCAACGGAGAGGTAACCAGACATTAATGAATGACTGGAAGAGATACAACCATACGTCAACGGACGTAATGGGAAAAACTCAACGTTTACCGAGACCAACGGAGAGGTAACTCTACTGGGGATCACGGTCACGACAGAGAGCAGACAGGAAGGAACACCAAGAATACCGGGTTGTAGGTATGAAAACCGGTGACCGACCAAGGCGTGAATTGGTTTGTGTTCCAATACACTCATCATCCTGAAGAGGGCTCGAAAAGCGATCTTGTTAAAGGATGGACATTCGATTCCACAAGGAATACGAATCTTACTTAGCTAGGGGGGACAAAACTTCGACCAAAGAGTGCATGAGATATATTATCTATAGCCGTCAAAACGTAGATAACATACTCGCATGGAAGATTATCCAGAACAGGGCAAAACGTATGGCTTTCATGCAAAGATGACCAATCAAAAGGACAGGGAAAGGCCCGCTGGGGATAAAGTTGCTTAATCAAAGCAAATATCCGAAATATCGAAAACTGGATAATGATAACCACAAAGAGGGGATTACATCTACCGGTTAGTAGGCAGAAAACCACAGAAAAGCAATCGTCATCACCTGGGATGAGCACAAGGGGTTAACTCCCCAAAGAGGAGAATAGAGGATTCATATCTACCGGTTAGTAGGTAGAAGACCACAAAGATAGGACTTACAGCTACCGGTTCGTAGGTAGAAGCCAACAAATTCCGCTGGGGATAAGATGAATGAGTGCCGGTTAGTGAGCAACTATTCATTTATACTACAGGGAAGCACAAGAGACAGCCACAAGGAAGCAAGTTCAGGATTGATCCGAAAAGGCAAACTGAATCAAGACATCCTAATGAGGAAAGAACTCAATAGGGAAAACCCATCCCAAGGGGAGGGAACGGAAACAACCGTCATCCACGAGGATATAACTCAGTGGGGAAATGCAGAAGGAAATGACAGACACTTTCTGCTTAAGGGGTCAACTCTACATGAAGAGATCAGACACACCCACATATGCTAGGGGAAAAGATCCAAGCTGGCAAGATGCTACCAATTGGGGAGTAACATTGCTGGGGAACCCAATTCTGAAATCAATTCAACGGCGCGATGCTAAACTTTTTCCAACAACCCAATCTCGGATAGTCACCACGGCCTGGGGCTAATGGATATGTTTGAAATGCTGATGCATGAGTTTTTTTTTTAGCGCAATGCCCCATGATTATGGAAATGCCACGCACTAATGATGCAATATGCTATGCTTATCTACATGATGAATGCACAAAAACACATCTCCTTCCAGAGACAACACCGGGGAGCTTCAGGAACTGTGCTGAGGATTTCATTACCACGTCCATTTCCACCCTGCTGGGGAAAGACAACCTTTGCTGGGGATGACCTCCATCGAACCTGAACTGCATGGGATTACTCTGCTAGAGGAGGCAACCAATCCTTACCTCTACTAGGGATAGCCCCGCCGAACCCGATCCTCTTGGGGACCTTACTGGGGGAAAACCATCAACACAACCTCTGCTGGGAAGACAGCTTTAGACTTGGAAAACAATCACAACTCCGCTGGGGATATGGTAACCTTCAGGCTTACTGAGGAGGCACCGATCTCGAATCTGCTAGGGAGATTCCACTCTCAAACCCATTGGGGAAATACGGCTTATCAGACACGGGCCGCCCTTCGATTCGTCGAACACTGGTGTTCACCATCCTACCATAGTGTTAACTTTTCACTTTTGAGAACTCCCAGGCTCATCTGGACTTTTCTGATTCATCATCTTGTATTCCCGCCCATGGGGATCGAACTCCTGAGATTCATACCAACTTTCTAGTCCTCAGACTTTGAAGAGTCTTCTTGATTATCCCTCCAGAATCGTCGTCGTTCTTTCGCCGTCTTTTCACCGTTCTTCTATCCCTTGCCCCTGATTGGACTCTGCGGGGATCTCTTGTCAAAGTATTCCACCTCACAACCTGCAAGTGAGTGAACATCGCTAACAACACCTGCAAAAGAGATCGTTAGATAAAAGCGTGCCCCAGGCGTGCCAACATTTCAACACCTACGTCACTCAAACTTCCGAATACGATTTCCAGATTTCAACCTTATAAGCATGCACCGGAAGGGATCTCTATGTTACAAAATGCAAATATTCTTATCAAAACAAACAGATGTTTTTGCAATCAAAGCGGTAATGAAGACAAAAACAAAATTATTTGACTGAACACGCATTTTATTGACTGAAAAAGAAAAGTGGCTCAAAACCGAGCAACACACAGGAAGCAATCCCTGAAAAGAGGTGATCGCGCATAAAAGGAAAAAATCTATCCTAGTGGCAATGTGAAACCGTGATCTCATCGGGTTCCAACTCGATTACACCTCATATGTCCTCAAGACTTTCCGCACTTTCTGTCTTCTGAACAAGACACTTCCGATCGATCTCTGTCGGAGATTATCCAAGTCATATCTCAAGCACAAACGATCATGCTGGACGCAGTTGTTCGTTTCAATCCCTCTTTTGCCTGGACCGCCCTTTCGGGTTTCAGTCCACCGGGATACCCTTTTTTGCCCAAGCCGCCCTTGTGGGGTTTTCGACTTGCCGGGTGTACAGTTCTTTTCTTTTATTATCCCTAACTTTTGCCCGAACCTTTTCTCTTTTTTTTTTGTTCTCCGGGATGCCCCTTTTTGCCTGGACTTTTTTTCTTTTTTGTCCAGCGGGTCAATTTTTCACGAAGTATCTTTTAACTGCGTCCGCATTCACAGGGGATGGAAAATCTTCGTCATCCGTGGTCGTCGACAACAAAGCTTTGTCAGAGAAACCTTTTTGACGACGAATGGACATCCATAATTGTGTGTCCACTTGCCCCACGATCGTCTTGAGGAGGAAGGATCCTTTTCAACACCACATCTCCCACGTGGGATGCACGAGGTCGCCCTTTTCGGTCAACGGCACGCTTCATTCACTGGGTACCACTGCCCCATGACAAGTAACCGCAAGCCTCTTTTTCCTCAATCAGGCTCAACGCGTCATACCGAGTCCTCATCTACTCAGCCTTCTCTAATTTCATCCATCAGGGCTCTTCACAATGGGACCTAGACTTCAGTAGAGAATATCAGTAGGTAATATCACTTCCAGCCCATACTGAATGAGAAAGACGTTGCACGCACCGCGGTTCGGTACCCAGGATGCCAACTTCGTACTCAGCAACCATCGTTGGTGCATTCAAATGTTATCGGGGAAGCACTAACTCATTCACTTTAAACTCTCCCCATCAGACATCAGAATCCGTTCGGATTCAGGGTCAGGCCCCTCCTCCGGGATCGGTCACTCTCAATCTTTCGATTTGAGTACCTCGAGATGTCCTCATCAGGGAACTCAAACTTCCTGGGTTGATAATCATCAATGGGCTGTATATCATGAATCGATCAGAAGTATTTTCCATCTCGCAACGCATCCAGTCGATGCTAGCTTCTCAAGCACATACTCGATCAGATCCATCTTGGACATCCACAAAGTGGTATGAACCAGCATACTGTCTCAGTCGGCGAGCAGCCTATGCCAAAGTACATCAAGTTATTTTTCGAGCAGTGAGTGTATTGTTTCATAGTCGATAAACTTTTTGCTAAGGTAAATTGCATGCTCTTTTCGATAAGACTCGTCATGCTGACACAATATGCACCTCATAGACCCCTCGAGGGATGTCAAGTACCAGATTAACAGAATCAGAGGTTCCTGCAACTTATTCTTTTTCCAATGCCCTTTTGGCAATATCCATCTGATCGTTTGCTCTTTTTTTTTTGTTTTCGGTTCAGGCGTTTCTTGCATTGCTTTTTCCTTTTTTTTTTTTTTTTTTTAAGCAG
The DNA here is from genome assembly GCF_024323335.1 of Lathyrus oleraceus. Taxonomy (NCBI): domain Eukaryota; kingdom Viridiplantae; phylum Streptophyta; class Magnoliopsida; order Fabales; family Fabaceae; genus Lathyrus; species Lathyrus oleraceus. The sequence goes on from NC_066585.1 coordinate 391,732,131, forward strand.
GATCGACCTCGATTCCTCTTTCGTTCACAATAAACCTCAGCAGTTTACCGGACAGCACTCCACAAGTGCATTGATTCGGACTCAACCTCAGTCTGAGTTGTTTCGATCTGGTCAAACAACTTGCCCGGGATCCACCAGATGCCCCTCTTCTTCTCGGGACTTCGCCGTCATGTCATCAACATAGCATTTGATTCTACGCTGAATCATATCATGAAACAAAGTCACTCTGGTACGTGGCACTAGCGTTCTGCTTCACTAGAGGGCAGTTTTCTCTCCATGGTAGCTTGTGTACAACGACAACAGTATCCGACCCTGGCATACCCTGACATGACCAGGCGAAGGTATCCACATGCTCTTTCAATAGTGCTACCATTCTGCTCTCGACTCGCCTCTGAAGCGGCCCCAATTTTCACTTCCGAACATCGGCGGTATCTGGAATAACAATCTTGAATCGCTCCTCGTGCGGTTGAATCACCTTCTCCTCTTGTCTCAACAACCTGGCTAATTCCAGCAGATCACAATCTTCTTCGCCTAATTCTTCGGCATGATAGATCGGATTGTCGAAGTCATACAGAGGTGTAACCGAATTGTTATCAATGAGATCAGGAGGACAGTCACTTTTGAGGTCGGAACAAGACAGATCAAAAGGAAAGAAAAATGACAATAACCATTGCCATTTATTATTTTTTTAAAAACAAACTGCAAAAATAATTGAAAGACAGGGAACACCGCTTTTAATCACAAAAACATCCATTTATTACTGATGCAAAATGTTGCACAATGAAACACATGAGATGGCCCTCACAATAGACCATTATGTTTCGGGCAAAACGTATGGCTTTCATGCAAATAAAAATTGAAAAACAGAAATACTACTCTTCAGGATGAGTGACAGTGATGATCTTTGAGGCCTTCCAGTTTCCTGGTACGCACGATTTTATCCACGACTCAAGCTCGCGGTCACAGTCAATCCATTCACCTACTGTACAGGCGTGACCAGGATGCAGCATTCCTGCACTGACGAAAGTGTACGGTGGACGGCATCCTCTGTTTTGTCTAGACGACTCCTGATCTGGCTGATAGCCGACCCCAAACATGTCTGCTTTTACCACGATGTCGATGATCTTTCCCCAGCCTAGGCTTCTCTGTTCTTCACCACTTCCATGGCCTGTTTGTAAGAAGAAATGGACAACTTCTTCTCTTTCTCCGCACATATGGCGTTCTCCACCCTGACGGTTTCAACTGCCTGACTTGGTGTTTCAGATTTTTCACTGTCCATTTCTACTTCCGACATCTTCTGAGTCGTCTCCCTCATCATCCCACACTCACTTGTGGCGACAGCCGCACAACAGTTATCAATACTAGGGAAAGCTCCACTCTTCATCAGATGTTTTGAGACCACAGACACTGAGGTTTTTAACTGATCCCCCTCAGTCACCTTTGTTCCTCTCTTGTCCTTTGACACCACTTTCACCCCCACGGAACCTGGCACGGGGTTAGGGTTAACATTCAGTGTTGGCGCCAAACTGATGGCCTTAGAATCCACCATGTCTTGGACGACGTGCTTGAAAGCTCTACAACCCTCAATGTTATGTCCGGGTGCCTCAGAATGGAACTCGCACCTGGCATTCTCATCATAGTTTGGAGGCCTCCGCTGCTGTTCTAGAGGAATCAATACTCTCGGCCGGACTAACCCCAGATCCCTCAACCTTTTGAACAGAAGGGTATAAGTCACAGGTGGCTTATCAAACTGACGATCCGTCTTCCCCTTCTTCACTTGGCTCTTAGCTTTCGATGCTTTCTGTTGAGGTGGTGGTTATTGCTGTGGTACAGGTGGATTACCGATAAGTGATTACAGCGGCAGCATAAGGGTGATAACGATCCTTACCGCGTTCTTTCTTTGTCTCCACACCTCCTGATTCAACCTCCTTTTTGAGTGGACCATTGCCAGATGGTTTCTTTGCCACAGTACCAGAGGGGTTGTTTTCTTCGGCTGACAAAGCCTTTCCCTGAACTTTCTCCTTGATCATCCAGCCTTCAATTCTTTCCAATTTCTCGGCCATGGCTTTCTGCCCCAGGGCAAGCCTTTATACCATACTGAACAACTCCCTTATCATCTCTTTCATCTCAAGAGGGTCGGCGCTGGGTGGATCCATCAGTTTGGATTTGTTGCCCCTAGCAAGATATTTGAACAAACGAGCTATGCGCACCAGTTGATACCTACAAAACAGCAAATGGGTTAGTATGACTCACACATGCAATGTCTATCCGTACTAGGAATATTCTGTCCTTTGATTCTAGCGTCACTGAGACAAATAATTTTTCATCAATAACATTCGTACATCTGGATGTCTCTCGACCAGAATCTTAATCAAAGATGGACCCCGAGTACGGGTAGACATGAGTTGAATGCAGATGAATGCAGGATGGGAATGATGCAAATGCATGAATGCAGGTCACTGTGCCACCAAGTCATCTGAAGACCCATCAGGTCTCTGAACCAGTCACAGTCATCTGAGGGACTAAGTCACCATAAATCCAACTTGGGGAGTTCCGAAATAAACGGAACCGGAGATTATATCACTATCATCACAGGAACATCCACTGAACGGACGAAAACCAGATCCTCTGAACAAGTACTCTCAAATTCAACCCGGGGATCCGAAATAAACGGAACCCGCTGATAAATGTCACGGACAGAATTCCGGCGTGACAGAAGTAAGTACCCACAAGTTCATCTGAACCAAAGTCACCTCCAGTAACCAGAGTCACCAACAAGTCACCAACAAGTCAGCAACAGTACCTGTAATAATAATCATTCCCTCCCCACTCACAGGTGTCATCTAGGCCAGGGTAAGGTCGAAAGAAACGCAGGATAAACAACCCTTTCAAGAATATCATCCTGTGCACACCCGATGTATGCACCGATAATACCCCATCAGAGTCTGAACTGCTCGTGATATCAATGTTCCGCTAAGTGGCGCATACCACCCGCTTCCCATGAATCACTCTATTCCTAGGTTTCCTAGATTTCACTCATAGCCTGGGTATTGGGCCTTTTACCTCGAGTAACTCCCACCACAAACAGAGAAACACAACACAGCCAGCACAGATGAATATGAATGAATGCAAACATTAATGCACACATAAATGCAAACAATAAATGAATGAATGCAATAAATGAAACAGCAAAAGCAACCAAACCCTAACCTAGAGAGCGCTAGGAGAGACTCGCTTAAGGAAGATGGACCAGCAAGAGGTCAACTTCTCTATTTCCCCAGCAGAGTCGCCAGCTGTCGCATTACGCGAAAAACCGGCGGGAAACAAAAACAACAGAGCCGCCACCGTGCGTTATTTATCCCAAAAGAGGGAAAGGAAACGCTCGAAGTAAACCTGGAAAGAGCATGGTCTCGCGACCAAAGAGAATGGGATCGGGAGTCGGTTATGCGAAGGGAAGGTATTAGCACCCCTATGCATCCGTCGTACTCGACGGGATCCACGCACAAAAGGAAGGAAAATGGTTGCTAAACACTGCTCAAACAAACAAACACTAGCTGAAAGAGACACAAGGAAACAAACAAAACTGACTCGGCAGGATATCGCATCCTGGGCCTACTTAGTCTATCAAGCATAGACATCAGAGTCGAAGTAGTTCGGACGGGGGAAAGCACATGCTCGCTAGGATATCGCATCCTATGCATACGTATCTTCTTGGACTAAGAAGAATCAGAGCATCCGTAGCTCGGCTCACGCACGCCAAACAAAAGCACACAAACACGGGCAAACATGGAACCCGAATGCCAATCGCTGGACTTATATCAACTTCCGAACCAAACACACCCACACTGGAAACCAGATGCCACTTGATGGACTTATACCAGACTCCAAGCACACAACAAGAGGATACGGAATGCCAATCGCTGGGCTTACATCCATCTCCTAACACACACAAGACAAAACAAAAAGGGCGCCCGGAGAGATCTGCTCATCTCCTGCCTACGTACCTCATCTGGTATGAGGATCAGGGCGACGTAGTTCCCCTACACAGGGACAAAGGACTAGCCTAACCAGATAACAAAGGGAGACACAACTAGGGAGACTACGACTCGAGCCTAGATGTTATCATGCATAATCATTCCTAAGTCAAGGTTGCTATCTAACTTGCATAGGGAGCAAGCTAAACCTAAGCACAGGCAAAATCAAACAATCACAAATAGCACACACTATATACACACAGAGTGAGGCTCAAATAAGGGTTAGGCTGCAAGAAGCAAGCCAACTGTATCAGGGTGATGTTAGCTCTTAACCTTAACATTGAGAGTTAAGGTGAAGCAGATGAAATGGGAAGTGAAGATGAGACTTCACAGCTCTTATCCCTGGCCTGGGAGAGCTTTAGACAATGAAGTGTGGGTTCAGAAAGTGGGAACCCTTCTACACTTATGACACTGACTCAACTGTACAACTGTACAAGGATCTTGGGTTAATGTCCACAATGCATCAACACTAGTTGTGTGAGCAAAGGGACGACTCAACAGAATAGCAGGAGATGGATTGCATATCTCTTGTGTCTGCCAATTGCCTTATCAAATGTCTTTTCCTGCTTGGGGACAAATATAAACAAGCACAAGCATTGCCTCTTAAGGAGGACTTCAGACAGGTGCCTGGCCAAGTAACAGGCCAGGTCTTCCAGACTACATGGAGAAGAGATCATTATACCTCAATGCTCAAGCTAGCAAGCAAAGCAAACACAAGTTCACAAGGGAACTATAGCAACTAAGGTACCTGAAATCAATCCAACATAATCAGTATACCAGACAAACAAAAAGCAAACAGACAATTACAAGTCCACAGCACAAACAGATAACAAGCACCAATGCACAAAGGTGCAAGCCACAAGGCATAGGCCTAAGACTCAATGCCTACAAAACAAACTCAAAGTTAGTCATAAACAAGCTATAAATCAACTCCAATCGAGTGCACATCATCAAGTATAAGCAATTGTGCTCTTTGACCTGAAACAAAGCTCAAACATTAAGTACTAACCACTAGGACAAGGCCTAGGGTCAAAATGGGAGCAATAAACCAAAACAGAATGTGAAACTTATCAAAAATCAAGATCAATCAATTAAGAAACAAATCCAAGTGGTTTCATGTTCACATCATCAACCATTATCATTTCATGAGGCAAAGAGTACAAAGCATGCAATTTGAAGCTCATAGAAGCAAACAGAAAGATTCAACTCAAATCAACTCACAAACATTTCAATAAATTCCCAAAAAATTCATGGTCAAACAGGATTCATAACATGAGCTACACACCAAATTTCAAGTCATTTGGACAAAGGGAAGCAAGTCAATTAAATTCCACAAGTCAAAACAAGTTCAAACAAGCTCATACAAGGCACCAAAACATGTACCAACTTCAAGCAAGCATAAAACAGAATTGGCATAAGATAAATGAATGAAACGAAATCCATGGCATACCCCAAGATGTCTATAATACACATGCCAAATTTCAAGTCCATCCAATAAACCAGAAGAATTTCACAAAACATATGAGATCATGACTCACAAAAGATTCACAATTGGTTAAACAGAAGAGAAATTCTCAATCAAATAGTAAATGCACTCAAACATTCCAGGAAACTTTACAAGAATTCTCAACATCCAGAATATTCAACATGCAAAAATTCAGGTCATTTTGAGTTCATATGGCATGGTAACAAAAATCATGAAGTTGGACATGAAATGGTGTGACACAAATTGTCACACCTCCAAAGATCATAGCATATCTCACAATCCAGGAACTCAAAAATCACAAACTATATACCAAAATGCTCCTCAAGGTGTCTAGATTATGCATACAAAATTTCAGCTCCATCCAGTTAAGCATCATTATTTCATGAGCAAAATATCAAGCAAGGTGCAACAAATGACATGTATGAGCAAACCCTAGCCAAAACAAAAATCCACACGTGCACAATTTCCATAAAAATCATCAAAAAATAGTACACATGGCAAGGATCATCATGGAAAAAATCTCATATTAATTGGACAAATATTGAATGAGTTATGAATTATTTAGTGGCATGGAAAAAGAAAAAAAAGGTGAACAAGGCATGATGAACATGTGAAATATGAATGAAATAAATTGCCAAAGCCAAAGGAGAAAATGTCTCCACCCGGAATCGATCTATGTAGCATTCCAAACTGGTGCGTTTCAAGTGAAACACGCCGTTTCACTAATACACGTGGCTAGGCGTGACTGGCTTCATGGCTCACTAACACGAGAATCATGCAAACACACGGATACATGGATCAAACACGCATTTGCACTCAAATATTTAGGGTTCTTGATGTTCTTCATACAATTTCCAGCACATGAACAATTTTCCACAGAAATCAACAAATGATATATCATTAGATCCGTCTTCTCAAGCACAACAACAATCCTAACATGATTAAACCTAACTCTAACTAACAAGTCCAGATCGAGCCAAAGAAGTTTTAACAATCAATCTTAAATTCACAATATCTCACTTGATTCTCAACGATAATTAAAAGTGTAAAGTTCAGCATGCTCCACAATCAAGGATCTATCAAATGCATAGCTTAATTTCAACAATTATAACGATCGAATTCCAACCTTCAAATTGATGCAGCTTTGGATTTGATGTTTTCAGGACTTGTAAGCACGAAACAGAAGTTCTATGGTGCTCCAAGAGATGAATGAATGGAGATTCGAAGCTCAATGATGCTTGATCTTGCTCCAATTTCCAGTTGCCATTGATGGAGCTCTATGTAACAGTGCTTGAAACAGCTTGGAATCCTCGAATCCTAGCTTGCAGAACCTTCAAGATTGCTTGTGGATGATGGCACAATGAAGAACTAGGCAAGGAAATGGAAGAAACATGCAGAAAAATTGAGAGCAAAAGTTGAAAGAATTTGCACTTTTGGATCTAGATCTGAGATGAATGAATGCTAATTCCATTTTCAGTTAGCATTAGCCTTATATACCATGGGTTAATCAATTCCTTAATCTCAATTAGCCAAATGCCTTGGTAATTAGTGAAATGCAAATTTAAGCAAAATGGCAAAATTAACCTCATGTGCATGGACATGCTGCTACAGTACACGAGAATTTGCCCAAACAGACTCCAAATATGATTTAAGACCAATTGCAAGTGGTGTGAAGTGTGGAAAATGCATATTTTTGAAAGTCACTTTTTTCCTCCCTTTTCAAATTCAAGTCAAGTGAAAAAATGCCATTTTTATGTGATGATTTTTGATGAAATGTAATGAATGATTTGGATAGAGCATGTCAAATGGAGATTGTAGCAAAAAACCCCACTCAATTTGGCCAAATGGTGTGAAAGTTATCCCACTTTGAAGTTCAAAAATTCTTGACAATGATTTGATAATAACTTGCCAACCACAAATGAGAAATGGATGTTCTTGGACTTTTTGGAAAGGTGAGAGCAAGATCTTCAACTTTAATGTTGGACAAGAATTCATTTGAAGCTTGCTTGATGATGTAAACCTGAGGAGAAGACCTTTCCATTTTTGGCAGTTTGAAATTACAGGTCACTTACTATTTTTGGAAACTTTTCATCTGACCTCAAATTCTTCAATCTTGATCTTTGAAATGTCAAATGAGACTCGTATGGACATGAATGAAGCCTCTCAAACCATCTCCCACCTTCAAATCCATGAATTCAGGCACAGTTGACCACAGTTGACTTTCTAGGGTTTCAGATGAAATTCAGCTTGACTTTTGAGCTTTGATCATCCAATCCTTGGCCAAACCACTTCAATATGATCCCTAGGTCATATGAACATGTTGAACCAACCATAGGGCTTTGCTTCAATAGGATTTGCACTATTTTGCTTGCTTGACTGATTCTCCTGATCATCTTGACTTATGATCTTGCACTTGGGCAAATGGACAATGCAATGCTATGCAATGGACTATGTAATGTTAATTGCCTAATATGAAAATGTATGTACAAAAATGGGAGGTGAAAATTTGAGGTGCTACAACTGGTTTATTAGTATCAACATTATGATAAGCTTCACTTTAGAAGCTTTGTTGAGTTCTTTTGAAGACGTTTTAGAGTTGGTTATCTTCTTAAAGAGACATGACTTTCAAGTCTGATTACTAATCGATCTCCAATTCTACTGGTTCTCTAACACTCATTCGACATTAATTCACGAAGTCGGTAGGACCTAATTTTACCTGTTTGTGTTATTTTTTTAAGTAATTTAGATGTTTGCATTTCCATTCTAGTTTGGTTATTATCTTTGGTTTTCGTCAATGTACTCCATTTTATGCTTCCTTTTGGTAGTTTGGTTGGTTTTCAGGTGCAAGCAAGAACGCCCAAAGACTCGCCAAGGGAATCAAGCATTTCGAGCTCACGGGAAGAAGTTTTTGAAGATACAGTAGCCCCGGCACGGCCACCCGTGTTGCCTAACACGACCCGTGTCAGCAGTCCTAGCATGGGCGTATTGGGAAGCTGGCAGCAGTAAGCCAACATGGCCGACCGTGTTGTCTAACACGACCAGTGTTGGCTTGGACGCCTCATCTTCTAATTTTGCCATATTTTTGGAATTGTAGATCCCGGAGGGCATTTTGGGTATTTTCTACATCGAATAATTGATCAGTGACTATTTAGGGCACTTTTGGAGACAGAGAACAATACCTTCTTTACACGACAAAGAATTGGTACGATTGAGATTGGAACGATCAAGAGTTGCGGAGAACGAAGGTCCTTAAAGAGCGGATGCGATTTAAGATCAACGGAATCGTCTTATTCCTGTAATGTCTAAATTAAATGTTATATCTTCTTTGAATAATATGAATGGTTAAACCCCCCAATGCCGGGGGGAGGGGGGGGGGAGTGTCCCTGATTTGATCGTGTAATGACTCTGAATTTGTAATTCCCTAAATATTATGTTTGTTATTCAATATCATTTTGGAATGTTTTTAACGCTTTCGTTATCAGAAAAATAAGGATTGTTATATGGTTAACAAGTTGTGGGATTGCAATTGTTAAGGTTTTTGCACAATTAAACAGTGTTAGATATCACTTAGAACTAGGGATACCCTATGGTTACTGGTTATATCTTGTTATTTCAAAAGGCTTGGTTTCATTATAATCCCTTAAGGACTTAGATATTAGAATGAATTACCAAAGCTTTCCCTCTAAGTTTTTATGAGGAAACAATTTTAAGATCTGGTAATTGCATATTTGAACTGTTTGAGGAAATATACATTCAAGGTCATTATAGGAGATAATCACACACCGTCCTTGGCATAATTTTATCAATTGTGTAAAAGTTGTATTTTGTATTCTGTCTAATTCAATTAGAGAGCGACTTACTCCAAACCTTTAAACTACTTATTTTTGTTTAATTGAATCAGAATTTAAACTAATATTATTATGCAGTCCTCGAGATCGATATTTGGGAAATGTCCCTATTATTACAACATTGGCAAAATAGTTCACTTGCTATTTTCCCGATCAAGTTTTTGGCGCCGTTGCCGGGGACTGCCAAGTATAAAGTTTAAATTTATTTCAATTGAAATTGTGTTGCTCTGTGTATCAGTAAATTCATGACTATTAAAATATAAATAAGTTTAACGTCAACAAAACCAGAGTCACCACTGCACTTTTATTGTTTCCAAAGGAAAAGGGAAAAGTACGAACAAAACCTAAAGATAAGAAGTTTTCAAATTAAAACTAATAAAATTCCAGAGATTACAGGTAAGGGGGTTGGTTACACAGAGGGAAGGTGTTAGCACCCAAAGTGTCCTGGGTACTCCTAGGAAGCCCTTTTTATGTGTGTATGTGTTTTTGGTATAAAAGATGTTTGAGAAACATAGAGTGTGGGGATGAGAAAAGAATTCATTGATTATATTTTTGTGTTTTACGAGACCTTCGGACTTGTGCCGTACCAATATAAAAATGAGGGATCAAAACCTCGTAGTTCGTGGTAACAATTTCAAAATGAGTGGATTTCTTTTAATCATAATTTAAGTTTAAAAGAGGCACCAAGGGGCCAAAAATTTGAATGAGTGTTAGTTCTTTTTGTCTTTTGAAATTTTAAGTTGATATGGTTAATTCATTTACAAATTTGATCTGAAAAAAGAGTTTAAAAACTTCAATGGCATAAGGCCAAAGTTTCTAATTTGAAATAAAGTCCAAGTTTTTAAATCACAAGCAAATATGGTTTTTGAAAAGGGGGAGAGATTTGAAATTTAAGAAGTGGGAGAAGATGAAGAGACTAACCTAAGCATAAAATTAAAAGTTAAGAGTTGAAAAGATCTGACCAATGGGATGCAATTCAACAGACAAGAATGTCATATAGAAAACCCACTTTCCCTTTGGACTTTGAATCAAGAAAAATATCCACAAGCAATTAGCAATATGAAGATCAAGACATCAAATAAAGATAGCCACATCTAAGCAAGCAATTCCATAGCTAGCAGTCTTCTTTGTCTTCTTATGTATCAGATGAAATACCCCTTGATTAACTCAGAAAAAAGCATTAGGCATAAGATCAAAATAACAGTTGTATCAAGACCATGTAACAGATGAGTTCAAGTGGATCCCAACACTTGCATCAGATGAAAGCTCAAATCACAATGCTTTGTCTCAGAAATGTTAGCATTGGCCAAGTCCTTTTGCGTATGGAATGTTGCCTAATCCTAAGTCCAAAAGTTCAGATCAAGCCCAACAGTCCACACAAACATTTTTTAGGGTTTTTTTTGTTTATTAAGTATTTTAAAGTCTAAAGACCACAAACACAAACAAGATATACAAACAAATATATATAAACAAATCTATACAATCACAATATATGGCTCTAATGAGCAAAGTGAAGATGCCATAAACATAAACAAGTTAATGAAACGAAAATGGCAATGAATGGTAAATGACTTGAAATTAAATTGCATAAAGTAAATGAATTGAAGGTAAGTCAAAGTTAATAGTAGTTAGTGTTAATCAAAGTTAATTAGATGTTAATGGAGTTTTGCTTTTCAATTGATTTAGTCATTCTTTGGAGAACACTCAACCATCTATTCACAAGCATGGATCCTTGATCCAAGACATCTTCCAAAAGTAAGGAAAAAGGCCAAGTTTCCACACAATACCATGAAAGATGGGAGACTTACAATCTCACTTACTAGAATGCTACGTGATCAGTCACCATTTATAGTAAGTTTTCATTACTGATATGATGCAAAACAGAGACATTTGACACACTATGCACGCATTTAAGGTACAATTCGAATAGTTTTACTTCCGTTATGTCATTTACGCATTTTTAATCTTTATTATGTTTTATTTTGTTTATTTTGATTTTATGCGTGGAATAGCTATGTTATTGTCAGACAGATCTAGGTAGAAGAACCAGAGAACTCAGAACACGACAGTGCGAGAGTCCGGTATGAAAAAGAGCAGAAAATCCCAGTACATGAGGCCTGATATGGCCACCCGTGTCAGCTGACACGGGCCGTGTCAGGGAAAGGGAGACAGAGGAAGAAAACAGTAGCCTGACACGGCCACCTGTGTCAGCTGACACGGGCCGTGTCAGGCAGAACTTCACCCCGTGTTGGGCATGCCAGGGGCGTGTCAGGATAGCCAGTAGGCTGACACGGCCACCCGTGTCAGCTGACACGGGCCGTGTCAGCCCAAGCCCAATATTTCCAATTTTTCCAGGCTTTTCATTCTTCGGGCTTTGTGGAGACATCTTTGGACCTGTCCAACTGCTGCTGGGAACTTTCACTATAAAAAGAGTTCTTCTACCAAAGGAAAGATCATCCTGGAGTACAGCAACCCATAGTATTGTGAAGCAATCAAGTATTACAGAGATCAAGGCATTTGGAGAGCTGAAGAGATTCATGAGCGGGAGCGATTGAAGATCAAAGTCACCCAATTATTTGTAATGTGTAATTTTTATCTTGCATTGGTTTTAAACAATATGAGTAGCTAAACCCCCCAATGCTAGGGGGGTGTCCCTGATTTAAAATTGTAATGAATTTGAGTTTACATTTGCATTTATAATATTTTATTTACGGTAACCTTTTGATGTGTTTATTGCTTTCTCTTTCGGACCAATCGAGATTGATATATTGTTATCACCTAGGTTGGACCTCCATTGATAAGGTTTTCATCAGGTTACTCTGCAGTAGATATCACCTAGGACTAGGGATACCCTGTATGAACCAAAGCATTCTTGATATTATACAGCTTAACTTCACCTTCATTGGCTATCGACATAGGAATGAGGGTAGATTGATTAAAGGTTTTCTCACCAAGGACTTGGGAGAAAATACTCTTGAGAACTGGTAGTAATTGATATTTGTTGATGCAATAGTAACTCAGAGTTGTTACAGGGATAAATCATACACCTTCCTTGGCATTGTTCCTTTTTCTCCATAAACCCTTATTTTCTTATTGCTTTATTATTTTCTTTTTACACTCAAAAAACCTAAATTAATACTTTTTGTTTAATTGAATGATAATTTTGAAGGTGAGAAAAACAAGAAAGGGGGGTTTGAATTGTTTTGGAAAATAAGCGTTTTTGCTGTATAAAAACACACAGGATTTTATACTGGTTCGCTTATAACACAAAGATACTCCAGTCCACCCGACCAAGATGATTTCGCCTTCAAAAAGGACTTAACCCACTGATCTTGAAAGATTATGACAACCAACGTCTAAGAGAAAGAACTCTTAGTCCTCCCAAGTATGCAGACTACACAGAGTCACTTGAGGAACACAATCAATTTAACAAAAGGAATTTGTAATCTAAAGTGGTTCTAAGATCAAGCAAGTATTACAGCAAATAGAGCAAGCTAGGATTTCACATATGAGCAACAACTCGTGAAAGACTAAGAGAGAGAGAGAGTATTTCTGTGCGTTCAGGTATGTCTCTCAATGAAGTAGCCGTCCTTTATATAGTGGTGAAAGGACCGTTGTAGTGATGGCAGAATATTTGTCTTTGATGAGAGTTTAATGCCATTACTTCTGTGTTTCTTGCCATAACCAATTTGTCTCCCTGAATAACTTCTTTCCAAATATACTTTCTTTCCATTTGAAGTTGTGGTTTCCGTTACTCTTTCTGGATTAGGAGATCCTTCGTCAGAATCTACGTTATCTTTGTGAATCTGAGATTGTGTTGAAGTAACATCAGAGCTTCAGATATTTAGATCATCAGAGTTGATTCCAAAGGCAATTTAGAGCTTTTGGTATTCTGCTATGTTGTTTTACTCAGAGTCAGAACTTCTAGAGTGCGCTTCTTCTTCAGATGCTTCTGATCTTCTGGTACTTTGTATATGATCCGAATATGTATCTGATAAAGCGATCAGATTCCTTTGTTCTTGTTAGAGTGCCATTTTTGGTTTCATCCTTTGTTATCATCAAAATCCTGGAATCTATTGTAGAACTAATTTTGTTCTTACAATCTCCCCCTTTTTGATGATGACAAAACAAACTTAATTAATAGATGAAACATTCAGAGATACGAATTTATCAGATCGGATGGAAGTAAGCTCCCCTTGAGATAAGCCTAGGAGTTCAGAAGTTCTTACCAGAGCTTCCATGCAATGATGTTACTAGATACTTTTCTGCAATTTTCTGAGTCAAAGAGGGTTAGATAGATTTTTATTGAATAATATGTTTGCAGAGTACTGAAGGAATTAGATATGTTTTCATCAGAGTTGTTTTGATTTCTCCCCCTTTTTGTCAGAATTAAAAAGACTTAGTAAAAGAAAATGAAATATATATATATATATAATAATATATATATATATATATATATATATATATATATATATATATCTATATATATATATATCCAGATAAGAGCATAAACAGCAGAGACAGAAAAGAACAAGCAGAGACAAATAACAACAAGCAAGAAAGAATCCTAGGTGTCTAAGGGTTGGGAGGAGGAGGCATTCTCTGAAGCAGTTGGGTCAGCAGATTCTGGATGTTGGCGTTGACTGTGTCCTGTTGATCCAATCTGGCTCGGACTTCCTTCTGCTCTTTCTGAAGCTCCTCAAGGGTCTTGAGAACCAGAGGGGCAAATGTAGAGGACTCCCCCTGAGTCAGAGCATTTTGTTCGTCAGCACGGAGAGCTTCAGCTTCAGCAGCGGCTTTAGCTTCAGCTTCAACAGCAGCTTTTGCTTCAGCTTCAGCAGCAGCAGCGTCAACTAGAGCTTTGGCTTTAGCTTCCTTGACCCTTTGAATTTCTTCTTGCCTTGCTCTTTCTTCTGCTTCCTTTCTGGCCTGTTCCTCAGCCTCTCTAGCTAAGCGCTTCTGTAGTCTTGCCTCAGTGTCTCTGATGAAGTCGTTTCTGACTTGCACAGAGAGGTTCTTCAGTTTGAAGGCCTCAGAGGTCATCCAGCCAATAACTCTGTTCCAGTGTGTCCTAACAGAGGAAGGATCATCACTGATGCCAGAGTTGATGGTCATAGACTTGACCTTTTCAACTGATGCTCCTGCAAACAACATAATTGCTTCCTCTAGGGTTGGCAGGGAGTTTTCTGGTTCAGATGGTAGAGGTGAAGAAGCGGGAGGGCTTAGGTTGAGAGTTTGTGGTTCAGCGGAAATGTTTGGTGGAGGTGTGTCAGAAGTGTTTAGGTCAGAGGGTTGAGTGTCAGATGGTGTTAGGTTTGGTTGTTCTATGGGTGGTGAGGTTACTTCAGATTCAGGTGGGTTTTGTTGTGGTTGTTGTGACGCCAGGTTCTGAGTCTGAAGTTGGGCTAGAGTGGGAGAAGAAGGGTCAGAGAATTTTGTGTCAGATGAGATGACGAAGTAGGGGGGTGATTCTGGGGAAGAAGTTGAGGAGGTGGTTTCATTTAGCCTTTCAGCTTCAGATAGGGGTAAGGAGGTAGAGGTAAGGTTAATTTTGGGAGTGGTTGAGATGTTTTGGTGGTTGAAGGAGGGGTTTCAGATGGAGTGTATAGAGGTGTTGGTTGAGGGATAGAGGAAGCAAGTTACCGTGTTTGTGCAGAGGGAGTAGGAGAGACAGACTTACCAGAAGGCTCATGCAGAGGTGCTGGAGGTCTTGATCCAGAGGATTCTCCTAGCTTTGCTTTCTTCGCCTGCGATGTCTTCTCAGAGGGACCTCTTTTATGCCTCATGAAGTTTGGAGCTTTATCTGGCAGATCGTTCAAATTGAAGTCTGAGATATCTACTCCTTCATCCTTCAGACCTTGTAGATAGAAAAGGATTGCCTCTTTAGGTTCTTCCTTGGAGAACAAATATAGACTGTGGGGAATTTTCCTCTGATCTTTTAAGGCATCCCAAGAAGTGTCCAGAGTAGGTCTAACGTAGACCTTATCCAGAATCCCCATGCTCTTCAGATTCTTGGAGTTCAGAGGCTTTCCAGTGTGGATTGCCATGTCTTCCATGAGTCTGAGCCTTACCAGATGGTCCACGAGACCACTTTCTATCAGTACATCTGAGATGAGTCTTCCCAAAGGGATGTACGTTCTGGGCTTCATATGATTTTTGGTTTCTCGTACGGAGTCTTTGCGGTACTTGAAGAGAAGTGCTGGGAGGCATAGCTTCAGACCTTTGTGAATGCAGTACAGAATACATTTCTGATATGTGTTGATGTAGTCTGAGGAGTTTGACGCTGGGCGATGATGGATGGTACCCAGAATGATCTTCAGCCAAACCCGGAGGTTCTGAAGTAATTCCTTGTTCTTTGAGGGATTTCCTTCTGCGTTTTGCTTGAAGATTGTTGGATTGATTTCTTGAGATATGTATTTTGCCCTATGATTGATGTTGTAGATTCTTCTGCCTCCATCTTTCTCCATGCTCAGAAGAGAAACGATGGACTTCTCAGTTATCACCATCTTGACTCCCAGAACATAGGAGACAATGAAGTGATCATCAACATCAGCAAATCTCCAGAATTCTTTCACAAGATTTGGGTAAACTGGACCGTAGAGGTGTTGAAAGTAGTTTCCCCAACCTTATTTGTGAAGTTCTTCAGTGAGGTCTACGCCATTTCTTTTCATATTATCAAAATCCACCAAGGATTCACATAAGACTTCCAGTTTGTCAAAGGGCGTTGCAAGATGAATATGGGGCTCACGATCGAGAATGTGAGGCTCCTTATAGATTGGTGTTGTAACTACGCCTATAACAGTTGGAGTAGGGTTGCTTGTGCTTTGAACTTGTTCGCTTGAACTCATTTGTTGGGAGAAGTTGAACATAGCTTGTTGTTGAGCATCCATGATGTTGATGAAGAACTGAGATGAAGATGAAGAACTGCTTGTAGAAATGCCTTGAGAGAACTGAGGTTTAAAGAGTGCGTGAGAGTGAAATGTGTGCAAAGTGAGAAATGAGTGAATAAATACCCAAATTAGGACGCATGCAAAACGACACACAAATCAGAGTTTAGCACAAAGACCAAGTTAGCACGTTTAGAGGGAAAAATGATTATAGCTCATAAATGATGTCTAATCCCAACAGTCAGCACACTGCTCGAGGAGATCACAAGAGACTGTTCCTTGATTACTGCTAGACAGCTGTCTAGAAGTTCCAAGGTCAGACGCAAGGCACTCCACGTGTTTTGCTTTATCTGATCTTCAGGAATACCAAAGGATTGGTTCCTGGAGATTTCTAACTTAGATAACTTCTAACTTGGTAGAAGTATCAGAGTCAGAGGCAGAATCCATTTGTTTATATCAGAGTCTCATTTAACAACCTCAGAGGCAAATTTTATTCAGGGCAATTTTGAATGTTCAAATTTTCTAAGATAAAGAGGAATCTATCTTTAGCTAAGGGTTTAGTAAAGATATCTGCCCATTGATGATCTGTATCAATGAATTTCAATGTTACTATCCCTTTCTGAACATAGTCTCTGATAAAATGATGTTTTATTTCAATGTGCTTAGCTTTGGAGTGTAAAATGGGATTCTTACTTAAACAAATGGCAGCAGTATTATCACAAAAGATAGGAATGTTATTCTCGAAGATTTGCAGATCTTCTAACTGATTCTTCATCCAGAGCATCTGAGTAGTGCACAGTGATGCTGAGATATATTCTGCTTCTGCTGCTGTGGAGAGGGCTATGGTTGATTGTCTCTTGCTGGCCCAGGATATCAGATTGTTTCCCAAGAGCTGACAATTCCCATATGTGCTTTTTCGTTCCAATCTATCTCCTGCGTAATCTGGATCACAATAACCACAAAGTGTATACTCTGATGTTTTCTCATACATCAGGCCCAGGTTAGGAGTTCCTTTCAGATATTTGAAAATTCTCTTAACTGCAGTTAAGTGAGTTTCTCTAGGATCTGATTAGAATCTGGCACAGAGACAAACACTAAAGAGAATATCAGGTCGAGTAGCAGTCAGATAGAGAAGAGAGCCTATCATACCACGATAGAGCTTCTGACAAACCTTTTTACTGACTTCTTCCTTTTCGAGAATGCAGGTTGGATGCATGGGAGTCTTTGCAGAGTTGCATTCAGCCATATCAAATTTCTTCAGAACGTCTTTTATGTATTTGCTTTGATGAACGTATGTGATTTCTGAAGTTTGGTTGATTTGAATTCCTAGAAAGAACTTTAGTTCTTGCATTAAGCTCATTTCAAATTCTGCCTGCATTAACTCAGAGAATTCTTGACATACAGAGGCGTTAGCTGAACCAAAAATGATATCATCAACGTATATCTGGCATATCATGAGATCATTGTTAAGGTTTTTACAGAAGAGTGTGGAGTCAACCTTTCCTCTGATAAAATTATGTTCCAGAAGAAAGTTACTTAAACATTCATACCAAGCTCTGGAAGCTTGTTTAAGTCCATATAAAGATTTTTTAAGTTTAAAGACATGTTCTGGATAATTTGGATTTTCAAAACCTGGAGGTTGGTTGACATACACTTCTTCTAATATATAACCATTAAGGAATACTCTCTTGACATCCATTTGATATAATTTGATAGAGTGGTTTATAGCGAATGATACAAGTAGGCGAATAGATTCTAACCTGGCAACTGGAGCAAAGGTTTCATTGTAGTCAATACCTTCTTGTTGACTGTAACCTTGAGCCACCAGTCGAGCTTTGTTTCTGGCGACTTCTCCTTTCTCATTCAGCTTGTTTCTGAACACCCATCTGGTTCCGATAACGTGAGTGCCTTTGGGCTTAGGAACAAGATCCCAAACATCGTTCTTTGTGAATTGATCTAGTTCTTCTTGCATGGCTAGAACCCAGTCGTTGTCTTGAAGTGCCTCATCACAAGACGTAGGCTCGATCAGAGATACTAGTCCTAGAGGAGTTTCTTCAGAGGTCTTGAAGGTATACCTGGTTCTGACAGGTTCATCCTTGTTACCCAGAATCAACTCTTCCGATATGTTGAGGCGACTTTTATCTTTCTTTGGGATTAATGGGGAGTTAATTTCTTCAGGAGTTTGAATGGCAGTTGCTTCTGGAGCTTCAGTCTTATTATCAGATCCTGAAAGAGTGATTTCCAAATCTGCAAAATTCTCAACTAGCTTTCACTTTTCAGGGTCAAGCTTATCGTGAAATCTGACATGAATTGATTTTTCCATAATTTTGGGTTTTGTATTGTATACTATGTAGCCTTTAGAGCGTTCTGAGTATCCTAACATAATACCTTTCTGTGCTTTGGAATCAAACTTGTTCAGATGTTCTTTAGTGTTTAAAATAAAGCAGGAACATCCAAAAGGATGAAAATATGAAATGTTTGGTTTTCTTCCTTTACACAGTTCATAGGGAGTCTTTTCCAGAATAGGTCTTATGGAGATTCTATTTTGAATATAACACGCTGTATTTACAGCTTCGGCCCAAAAGTGCTTAGCCACATCAGTTTCATTGATCATAGTTCTGGCCATCTCTTGGAGTGTCCTATTCTTCCTCTCTACAACTCCATTTTGTTGTGGAGTTCTAGGGCAGGAGAAATCATGGGATATTCCATTAGAGTCAAATAATTCCTCAAAAAATTTGTTTTCAAATTCCCCACCATGATCACTTCTGACTCTTACAATTTTAGAGTCAAATTCTTTTTGCACTTTGGAACAAAAGCTAGTGAATACAGAGTGAGACTCACTCTTGTGCTTTAGGAATTTCACCCATGTCCAGCGACTGAAATCATCAACAATGACTAGTCCATACTTCTTTCCATTGACTAATGCTATTTTCACAGGACCAAATAAGTCAATGTGAAGAAGTTCCAGAGGCTTAGAGGTAGTAACAATAGTTTTCTTTTTGAAAGATGTTTTTGAAAATTTTCCTTTCTGACATGCTTCACATAGAGCATCTGAAGAGAACTTCAGCTTAGGTAGGCCTCTGACTAACTCGAGTTTATTTAGCTGGGATAATTTCCTCATGCTAATGTGGCCCAAGCGTCTATGCCATACCCATTGCTCTTCGTGAATGGATATCAGACATTTCATATTTTGTTCTTATAAATCCGAAAGATTTATTTTATAAATATTGTTTTTCCTCTTGCCTGTGAATAGGACAGAACCATTGTTTTGATTTATGGCTTTACATGTTTTTTGATTAAAGATTACATCATAGCCGTTATCACTTAATTGACTTATGGACAACAGGTTATGCATTAATCCTTCTACATAAAGGACATCAGATATAGAGGGAAGAGTACCATTACCAATAGTTCCAGAGCTTCTGATCCTTCCTTTCTGATCTCCTCCGAAGCCTACGAAACCAGCATCTTTAAGTTCCAGGCTTTGGAACATAGACTTTCTTCCCGTCATGTGTCGCGAGCATCCAGAGTCCAGGTACCATGATTGGTGTTTGAACTTTGCAGCATAAGATATCTGCAACATAAACAATCTTATCCTTTGGTACCCAAAGTCTTTTGGGTCCTTTATGATTAGTTTTCCCAGAGTTTCTTATCACTTTGGGTTTTCTAGCATTATCAATTTTTTGTTCTTGTGTGTGTGTATAGTGATATGAAAATGGAGATTTAGGTTGGTCACTAGTAGAAGTTTTATCTTCCTTAGGATCATACCCAATTCCTTTTCTATTGTTCTGACTGACTCCATAAATTATGGATGCCATTACACTTTTTCCTATCCCATTTTATCAGAAATTTTTGAAAGGCTTTTTCGTATTTATAAATTATTGTGTTTGAAGTCTGTGTAGCTTGAGATAACGCTTCTTCCAGTTTTAAACAATTTTTCTTTGCTACATCTCTTAGTGATGTCAAAATTTTGTTTTCATCTTTTAGTTCTAGAATTGTTGTCTCAAGTTTACCACATTCTTCAAATGTTTCTTCAAGACAGCCTTTTATTGCTTTAAATTTTTGTTTTAGTTTCTGATATGAGCTAAGAGTTTCAGACAAACATGATTCTAGGTCAGATCGAGAGAGTTAAGAAAATACCTCTTCTGATTCAAATTCTTCATCTGAGGTGTTCCTGGATGTGGTAGCCATGAACGCCACATTAGCCTGTTCATCAGAGTCAGATTCTGATGAGTCAGATTCGCTATCATCCCAGGTAGCCATCAATCCCTTCTTGGTTCTGAGGGAATTTTTCTTGAAGCTCTCTTTTTTGGAACTGTCTTTCTTTAACTTGGGACATTCATTCTTGTAGTGACCTGTTTCTTTACATTCATAACAAGTAACATCT
Source organism: Lathyrus oleraceus (assembly GCF_024323335.1). Taxonomy (NCBI): domain Eukaryota; kingdom Viridiplantae; phylum Streptophyta; class Magnoliopsida; order Fabales; family Fabaceae; genus Lathyrus; species Lathyrus oleraceus. Next base: position 391,752,773 of record NC_066585.1, read on the forward strand.
TTGTTAGTTTTACCTTTTGAGGTTGATTCTGATCGATCCCCTCTGGGTCTTGGTCTCCTGAAGTTATTATTCCTCTTTTTCCAGAGTTGTTTAACTCTTCTGGTCAGGAGGGACAATTCTTCTTCATCATCAGACTCTTCCTGTTCAGAGTCATTAGCATCTTCTGTTTCGGCCTGGAAGGCTTTGTTTCTGTCAGACTTGCGTTTTTTAGATATGGACTTTAATGCTACAGACTTGTTCTTCTTCTGAGGCTCATCTTCCTCTAGTTCTATCTCATGACTTCTGAGTGAACTGACAAGCTCTTCAAGACTTATGTTTTTCAGATCCTTTGAAAGCTTTAAGGCAGTGACCATGGGTCTCCACTTCTTTGGCAAGCTTTTGACTATCTTTTTGACATGGTCTGCAGTTGTGTATCCTTTGTCTAGTACTTTGAGACCTGCAATAAGAGTTTGGGATCTAGAGAACATTACCTCTATAGCCTCGTCATCCTCCATTTTGAAGGCTTCATATTTCTGGATTAGAGCCAGAGCCTTTGTTTCTTTGACCTGACAGTTTCCTTCATGAGTCATCCTCAAGGAGTTGAGTATATCTTTAACTGCTTCCCTGTTGGTGATTTTTTCATACTCGTTGTAAGATATGGCATTGAGAAGTATCGTTCTGGCTTTGTGATGATTTTTGAATTCGCGCTTCTGATCATCTGACATCTTACTTCTGGGAACTTCAACTCCAGCATCTGTTACAGGAGGTTTGTATCCATCTGTGACAATGTCCCAGAGATCAGCGTCATAGCCTAGAAAGAAACTTTCAATTCTATCTTTCCAGTAATCGAATTTCTCTCCATCAAAGACAGGAGGCTTAGCATTGTAACTGTCTCTTTCATTTGTGAAGGCCATAGTTTTTCTCGTTCTGGATCTCTCTCCACGGTTAAGTGTTTGATTAGAAAATCAATAACAGAGCCGAAGCTCTGATACCAATTGAAGGTGAGAAAAAAAAGAAAGGGGGGTTTGAATTGTTTTGGAAAATAAGCGTTTTTGCAGAATAAAAACACACAGGATTTTATACTGGTTCGCTTATAACACAAAGCTACTCCAGTCCACCCGACCAAGGTGATTTCGCCTTCAAAAATGACTTAATCTACTAATCTTTAAAGATTATTACAACCAACGTCTGAGAGAAAGATCTCTTAGTCCTCCCAAGTATACAGACTACGCAGAGTCACTTGAGGAACACAATCAATTTAACAAAAGGAATTTGTAATCTAAAGTGCTTCTAAGATCAAGCAAGTATTACAGCAAATAGAGCAAGCTAGGATTTTACGTATGAGCAACAACTCGTGAAAGACTAAGAGAGAGAGAGAGTATTTCTGTGCGTTCAGGTATGTCTCTCAATGAAGTAGCCTTCCTTTATATAGTGGTGAAAGGACCGTTGTAGTGATGGCATAATATTTGTCTTTGATGAGAGTTTAATGCCATTACTTCTGTGTTTCTTGCCATAACCAATTTGTCTCCCTGAATAACTTCTTTCCAAATATACTTTCTTTCCATTTGAAGTTGTTGTTTTCGTTACTCTTTCTGGATTAGGAGATCCTTCGTCAGAATCTACGTTATCTCTGTCAATCTGAGATTATGTTGAAGTAACATCAGAGCTTCTGATATTTAGATCATCAGAGTTGATTCCAAAGGCACTTTAGAGCTTCTGGTATTCTCCTATGCTGTTTTACTCAGAGTCAGAACTTCTAGAGAGCGCTTCTTCTTCAGATGCTTCTGATCTTCTGGTACTTTGTATCTGATCCAATTATGTATCTGATAAAGCGATCAGATTCCTTTGTTCTTGTTCAGAGTCCTGCACACTTAGAGAAATTTCGTTAGAGTGCCATTTTTGGTTTCATCCTTTGATATCATCAAAATCCTGGAATCTATTGTAGAACTAATTTTGTTCTTACAAATTTAAACTCAATACTACTTGCAGTCCTTGAGATCGACATTCGGGGATTTTCCCCATTATTACTATAACAGGCAAAATAGTACACTTGCTATTTTCCCGATCAAGTTTTTGGCGCCGTTGTTGGGGACTGTCAAAAATATAGAGTTTAAATTTTATTTCAATTAAAATTTTGTTGCTCTGCAATAAAATTATTTTTCTGTCATTTATATTTTACTAACCAGTGTATGCGAGGAAAACCCTCAGCTAAAATTCCTTTTGACGCAGAGATCGAGAGAACCCTTCACAGAAGACGCAGAGAACAAAGAGTGGATTCTACAGAAGAAAGCACCTCGGATCAACCAGAAATCAAGGAACCAATGGCTGAAGTTCCTCCAATCCCACCTCCTCCACCTCCGGAGAGACTCCTAGGTGACTATGGAGGTGCAAACGCACCGGGTGGTCGACTGACCATAGTTAACCAACCGGTGAATGTGACAAATTTTCAACTGCATCCTAGCACGATCAATCAATTGGAAAGAAAACCTTTCACCGGAAAGGTTAATGAAGATGCTAACAAACACCTATAGAGATTTCAGACCATGAGCACCACCTTGAAAATTGATGGTCACATTGATGAAGCAAAAAAATTAAGAATGTTCCCGTTCAATTTAGCTGAAGACGCGGAAGAATGGTTCTATTCTCTCCCTGCCGGTAGTATCACTTCCTGGGAGGAGATGGAAACTACATTCTTAAATTAGTATTTTCCAGCATCAGTATTCCTGAGAAAAAGTTATGAAATTTTGAATTTCAAACAGAAGGATGGTGAATCACTGGAAGACACCTACAAAAGATTCAAAAGGATCTTAGTCGCGTGTCCCACTCATAATATGGATCAGACAAAACAAATGCAGATGTTCGTTAATGGGCTGAAAATAAAGACAAAGTAGTTGATTGATACAGCAGCCGGTGGCTCAACAATTTTCTCAATAGCCACTATTATCAAGAGGATTATTGAAGCAATAGATGCGAATGAGCATCTAGAGCTATATGACAGGTGTACCAGTAAACCAAATGGGGTGATTGATCTAAAATTGGAGACAAATAAAATCCGTCTGAAAGACACTGTTGCTGCCGAAATAGACAAAAAGCTGAAAGCTATGAATATAGGTATCCAACAGATAGCACAAGTTCAACCAGTTTAGGAGAGCACTTGTGAAATCTGTAATGGACCTCACCACACTGTCTATTGCTTTGAAGCTCCCCAACAAATTGAAGAGATCAAATTCTTGAAGCAGAATAATCCCTACTCTAACACTTACAACCCAGGTTGGAAGAATCATCCAAACTTCTCCTGGAAAGATCAGAGAGGAAATGTTCCGCAACAGGGTACAGGGCAATATTAAACTCAGTATCAGCAACAACAACAACAACAGGCACCTAAGAAGGCAGACTGGGATATTTCCATTGAAAACCTGGAAGCTCAAAATAGGCAATTTGAAGAAGAGACTAGAAACAATCAGAAAAACACCACCGCCTCCCTAAAGAATCTTGAAGTCCAACTAGGGCAGATAGCACAGCAACTAGCAAGTTCTCGAACACCAGGTTCCCTTCCAAGTGAAACAGTTCAAAATCCGAGAGGTCAGGAGAATGTTAACACTGTCACGACAACAGAGAAAAAGGTTGCTAAAACAAAAAAAATTATATCACCGAGTGAGCCGACTAAAGAAGAAACTGCAAAAGGAACTAAACCGGTGATTAAGTTGCCCTACCCTCAGAGAATGACAAAGAAGGAACCCAATGATTCAGACTTGGAGAAATTCATGACAATGTTTAAAAATATTGAGGGTCATATGGCCTTGTTTGAATCACTTGAAAGGATGCCCATGTACAAGAAATTCGTGGAAAATGTAATGGCTAAAAAGAAACCAACTACTGAAGAACAGGTATCCGGTAAGGAACAATATAATGCAAACTCCCTGGAGCAGAACATTCCTAACAAACAAAAGGATCCAGGAACTGTCACAATACCATGCACAATCAAAGAAAGAACCTTCAAAAAGGTCTGATAGATTCGGGAGCGAGTGTGAATCTGATGCCCTTATCGATCTATCACAGGCTAGGTATTAAAAATATCAGTGATATAAAGACCAATCTGAAGTTTGCGGATCACTCAAGAAAAGATGCACATGGTATAGCTGAAGATGTACTGGTAATAATAGCGGACTTGACCTTTTCAGTCGATTTTGTAATCCTAGACATACCTGAAGACAATGAGGCACCCATCATTCTGGGCCGACCTTTCATGAAGACGAGTCGATGCAAGCTCGACATGGATGAATGCACGTTAACCTTGAAAGTTCACAACAAGGAAATAACAGTGAATGCTATTGAATACCGGGAGATGGAGGAAGATACAGAATCCTAGTATCAAGTGGGCCTAATCGGGACATTGAATACTATCAAAGTCTCACCACTACCAGTAACCACCCTGAACAGAATGATTCCTAACCCCGAAAGGAGAGTTAAAAAGGAATCGTGGCACAAAGGAGTCCACCCTGAGAAAAGAGACAACGTCCGAGTTGTAGACAAGAGATGCAACAAAGATTTGAACCTGAAATACCCCCCATGATAGGGGAAATAAACCGTCGAGCCAGCCGACGTTAAACACAGCGCTTCGTGGGAGGCAACCCACGCTTTTTATTTCTAAGCATTTTTTTTATGTCTGTAGGTATACAAGAGTCCCACAAGGAGGAGCCAGAGGAACCAACGATCGACCCAACAAGAAAACCAAAAACGGCCAAAAGGATAGCCTGACACGGCCACCCGTGTCAGCTGACACGGGCCGTATCAAAAGAGGAAAATTTGGAAAGGATATTTGGAAAAACAATGGCCTGACACGGGCCGTGTCAGCTGACACGGGCCGTGTCGGACCACTGTAAGAAAACTGATTTTGAGGAAGAAAAAAACAGTGGCCTGACAAGGCCAGCCGTGTCAGCTGACACGACCCGTGTCAGGACCACTGTAACAGAAGGTTGGAAAATGGTAAAAACAGTAGCCTAACACGGCCAACCGTGTCAGCTGAACGGCCGTGTCAGGCGTGCGAAAATTTTGATTTTTTTTTGAAATTTTTAAATTTTTGTGGGCCCCACCCACTTAAACCATTCTTAACCACTCTTTTTCCTTAATCCCTCATCATTATCAAATTTTTCACCACTTTTCCATACTCTCTCATACTTTTCATCTTCTTCTCCCACACTCTCACAAATCTCCATTAACACTCACCACACAAAACCTCACATGCAACCAAGCTCCACTCACCTATAGCCCAAACACCCTTCACAAATATTTCTCACCTCAACGTCCCGGTCGCAACCACGGTTTTAGATTTTTCTAACTCGAAATTTCGGAATTTTACTATTTTTGCAGGTCAAAAATGTCCTCGAACAGAATCCTTACTAGAAAGCAACAACGTGCAGAGATGGCAAAGTCCCGGAAGCGCCCGAGCCGGAATCCTAATCCCCACAATATTGTGTTTGACAACCCGGAGCAAGAGAGACGTTACCAATATCACCGGAAACGCAAGCTCACGCCGACCCGGTATATGTGTGAAAAGACTCTGACTAATCTAGGGCTGAAAATTGAGGTAGACCGCATGTTCCACGTCTTGGGCATGCTTGAGTTTATGAGTTTGGAGGCACCGACCTAAAAGCGCATTACTCTCGAGTTTCTCAGCACCTTGGAATTTCAACTCGAAAAATGGTGGGTTAACACAACCAGGTATTATTTCGGTACTCTACGCTTCCGGTTGTTTAACAATTACCATGAACTGTCTGTTGAGGAGTTAGCTGCTATACTCCGCCTCCCGCTGAGCGGCCCGGAGCGGTCCCAGACGGGTTTTCTCCTAAGGATTTCTGGATCTGCATAACTCGGAGGATGGATTACTCCTCCAAAGGTGCAAAAGCATCGGGCATCCAGAATCCCTGTTTCAGGTACGCCCAAAAAGGTCTAGCCTACACATTGTTTGGTAGAGGCGACAGCACCGGAGTAGCTACTCAAAGAGAGTTATTCTTCATGTACTCGATGGCTCAGAACAAGACCATCAATGTAGTTACCTTTGCAGCAGACTACCTAGGGAGAGTCGGCCGAGCAAACTCCGGCGGCATTTCCGTGGGAGGTATGATCACCCAGACTGCATTGCATTTCGGGTATCAGGTTGTTTTACTCGAGGACACGCCAATCATAGGTAATACTAAAATTGACATGTCTGCTCTGATTTCCCAAGGTATTATTGCGGTTGCCCCTACCCATTATTCTGTCCTCATTCATAAACGGTTTATCATCGCTCTGCCGGATCCAGACAGAGTAGCTATCACTGATTGTGCGAATTGACTGTATGTGAGCACCGATCCCGATGCGGATGAGGGCCACGACACTGACCATTTTTATGCAGGTGACCAATTTGTTGATGACCAGGAAGAAGGACGAGAAGAAGAATATCCTCAAGCACCGCCTAAGCAGTTTGTTCCACAACCTCAGAAACACACCCAATAGGCGGAAGGTTGCTCATCTTGGTCAACTGACCAATGAGGCTGGATACAGACCGAAATAGGTGACTTGAGGGCTGAACAGCAAAGGCGAGGCATCAGGTTCAGCCCGTCAGGGAGCGATGTTGGATGACATGAGCAGCATGATGCGACAGTTGATGTTGCATTTCTCGCAACCTCCTTCCCAGTAGGACTCTTTAAGTTCCCTCCTCCGCGCTTGTTCGCAAACATTGTGGACAATGTTGAGCTCAAGTGTGGGGGAGATTTTATGTCTTTCATTTGCAATTTGTTTGTGTTATTTTTACTTTTTAATTTTGTATTGAATTTGTCTGTTGAATGTACATTATGCTGCAAGTGTGTGTGTCAAGTCTGTGTTGACAGGTTGGAAAAGTAATGATCACAAGTGAGAAGTGGATGAAAGATCGCACCACTCACCATGGCTTGTTGTGAAGTATCTCCCTAGAAAGTGACACTACTGAAAGTAAAGATCGGACGCAACGTACACAGCTTAATCGACACAAGTATCCTGCACACTCCAAAGTAAGAAAGCAATTGCACCAAATTAAGAAACACTGTGGATCTTGTAAAAGTTGAACCAAACCAAGTGAGTCAGAAAAGGCCAAACACATTAATCATCATGAGCGTCATTCAGGTTTGTCTTTATCACTCTTAATTTGCGTAGACTCTCTGGGACTGTCACTGCATGATCCACACACTGAGGCACGTTGTTTGTAATTAACCCTGAGCCTTTCTAGCCATCCCGCATTATTATATCCTTCATTAACCCCATTTGAGCCTATATCCATTTTTTGTTTAAAACACCATGAATGTAACCATTTCCCAAAAACACTTTCTCACCCTGCTCAGAGTCATGAGAATATATTCCAATTGTGTTGAAAAGCTAAGTTTGGGGTAAAAAACCCCAAAAGCTCTCAAAGCCCTAGAAGATGCAAAAACAATAGAAAAAGAAAAAGTGATGAATCGAGAAAAAGAAAGAAAAATAAAAATCAAATACTCGATGATTCAAAAGAAAGAAGCACGGAAAAGGGTAATCGGTAAAAATTCAAGAAATAAGAAAAGAAAACCGAGGAAATAAAAGAAGCCAACACAGGATGTAACATCGACTCTGAGCCAAAAGCCCCTTGTTGTCCTTTTTTTTGTGAATCCATACCCTAACCCAAGCCAAGCTACAACCTTAAAGACCTCAAAAGTGTGTGTGTTATGTGTAGGTGATGAGAAAAGAGAGACTATTCAAACTTGTGAGTGATATTGCATACTTTGAATTATGAGTGTAAACAGTTAACCCCGAGAGAATTGGTGAGAATGTGAAACAAGCTGACAGGTGAAACGGTGCTTTCAAGTGGAAGTGTGAATGATGACTTACGAAGATGGGTAGGACTTGTGGAATTAAAGGGGAAGACGTTTGCGAATGATCTCAGCAGTGGTGGAAAGCATAAAGAACTATGGAGAGTGATACCGAAACATTACTTGGGACAAGCAATGCGCTAAGTTTGGGGTTGTGATCAGTCACCATTTATAGTAAGTTTTCATTAGTGATCCGACGCAAAACAGAGACATTTGACACACTGTGCACGCATTTAAGGTACAATTTGAGTAGTTTTACTTTCGTTATGTCATTTACGCATTTTTAATCTTTATTATGTTTCATTTTGTTTATTTTGATTTTATGCGTGGCATAGCTGTGTTGTTGTCAGACAGATCCATGTAGAAGAACTGGAGAACTCAGAACACGACAGTGCGACAGTCCGGTATGAAAAAGAGCAGAAAATCCCAGTACAGGAAGCCTGACACGGCCACCTGTGTCAGCTGACATGCGCCGTGTCAGGGAAAGGGAGACAAAGGAAGAAAACAGTAGCCTGACACGGCCACCCGTGTCAGGCAGAACTTCACCCCGTGTTGGGCATGACAGGGGCGTGTCAGGATAGCCAGTAGGCTGACACGACCACCCGTGTCAGCTGACACGGTCCGTGTCAGCCCAAGCCCAATATTTCCAATTTTTTCGGGCTTTTCATTCTTCGGGCTTTGTGGAGACATATTTGGACCTGTCCAACTGCTGCTGGGAACTTTCACTATAAAAAGATTTCTTCTACCAAAGGAAAGATCATCCTGGAGTACAGCAAACCACAGTATTATGAAGCAATCAAGTATTATAGAGATCAAGACATTTGGAGAGCTGAAGAGATTGATGAGCGGGAACGATTGAAGATCAAAGTCACCCAATTACTTGTAATGTGTAATTTTTATCTTGCATTGGTTTTAAACAATTTGAGTAGCTAAACCCCCCAATGCTAGGGGGTGTCCCTGATTTAGAATTGTAATGAATTTGAGTTTACATTTGCATTTATAATATTTTATTTACGGTAACCTTTTGATGTGTTTATTGCTTTCTCTTTTGGGCCAATCGAGATTGATCTATGGTTATCACCTAGGCTGGACCGCCAGTGATAAGGTTTTCATCAGGTTACTCTGCAGTAGATATCACCTAGGACTAAGGATACCCTGTATGAACCAGAGCATTCTTGATAATATACAGCTTAACTTCACCTTCATTGGCTATGGACATAGGAATGAGGGTAGATTGATTAAAGGTTTTCTCATCAAGGACTTGGGAGAAAATACCCTTGAGAACTGGTAGTAATTGATATTTGTTGATGCAATAGTAACTCAGAGTTATTACAGGGATAAATCATACACCTTCCCTAGCATTGTTCCTTTTTCTCCATAAACTCTTATTTTCTTATTGCTTTATTATTTTCTTTTTACACTCAAAAAACCCAAATTAATACTTTTTGTTTAATTGAATGATAATTTAAACTCAATACTACGTGCAGTCCTTGAGATCGACATTTGGGGATTTTCCCCATTATTACTATAACAGGCAAAATAGCACACTTGCTATTTTCCCGATCACTACGCCTTTAGGGTCAAATTTAGCTCTCTGTTAAGCAATCGTAATTGGACTTATATAGAAGTCACAACTATCTAAGGTCGGGCAATAAAAATTTAGGTGCTAATGAATGTTAGATTTGGTATAATGAACCAAACTCCTAAAATATACCACACACTAAAAAGAGATCAAAGGGATGGACCTATCTCGTCCATACTTGTATTGGTTCATCTAACACAAGGTTACTGATGAACCAATGAAAGCGATGAGAAAGAATGGGATTGAAGATGAAGAGGGAGGGGAGATGAGAGAAACAAAAATTGGTCATGGGAGGAATTTTATCAAATTAAAATCATTCATTCATTTTGGGAGATGAAATGTACATTTCATCAATCCCCTAAATCCAATGATTTTAACTTAACAAAAGTCAAATCAACCTTGACCAAGGCCCAAACACATAGTCAAACATCACAAGTCAATAAAAATGGCTCAACATAGTTTTTAAACAATTAATCAATTAAAAATCAAATTAAAAATGCATTTTAATTCAATTTAATTTGGTTAAAACCTAAAATCTCTTCAAAACTCCAAATAAATGGCTAAGAGATTTATCCTAGGTCAAACAAGGTCAAAGGACCTTAGACAAAAGGTTTCATGATTTTTGAAAAGTCAGAAGTATTTTTAAACAATTAAAAATATGCACAAAAACATTTAATTTATGAAAAATATCAAAATTAATCCAAAAAATAATTTTAATTCGGAAAATGAAATATGAAAATATTTAAAGATTTTTGGTGAAATTCCCATATTTTTTGGATTAAAAATGAAATTATTGTGAATTAATCAAAATAAATGGATTAAATGGAAAATCAGAAAAAACAAAAAACCAAGGGCCATCAGATCTCCCTCAATAATTGAGGTGGCGGATCTGATGGCCATGTGCGTGTCATCCATTGTACACCCTAGTCGACGCGTTCTAACATTGGTAATTAAAACTAAAGGTTACGATTAAGAATATTTAAACAGATATGATGGCTGAGAGGCATGACAATACACCACCGGAGCTAGGGCTCCGGTCTTCTTCTCCGGTGGACCTCACCGGACTGGTCCACCATCAACCATCACTAAAATAAAATGCCCAGGAGCTCGAATTTGTCCTCGATTTTCTCCAATTCCAAGTATATAGAAAGATACAGGGATTTGAATTTTGAGGATCATGAACTGAGTTGCTTCGATTTGATCTCAAAGTAACTCAATCTTCTTGCCTACATTGGTAGTACTTTAGACAACCAAAAATCACAAAGAATGGTGAAGAATTGAGAGAGAATCGAAGAGATGTAGTTTCTGAAAAATCACCTTCGAGTTACTTCAAATTCACTTAATCTTGATCTGGATTTGCTTGCTTTCTCTTCCTCTTGCAGAAGCCAATTGAGATGAAAAGGGAAGTGAATTTCTGGAGTTTGAACTTCCAAAGAGAAGACGAAGTTCAAGCTCGATTTCAAAAGAAATCTTCAGAAATTCTATGGAATGGAGGGTTTGGATTCGTCTGGCAAAGCTTGGGCAAGGTATTCCTTAATTTCTGATCACAATGCACTCCTATTTATAGCCTTGGCAATTTATTTCCACACATTTTCTTTCAAATGTTCAAAAATAGAAAGTTTCTTCATGATCTAGCATGGTCGTGCACAAAGCCCAAACAATCATTTGCAAAGGTCCAAAATCGTGCATAGGTCATGCTGAAAGTGTTGCATTAAGCCATGCAAAGTTGGAATGAGTTTGATCATCAAATTCTTCCAAATGGTACCACACATTGCACCCATGCACAAGTCCTTCAATTTTGATCCAAATGAGATGATCTTGGACTTTTTGGAAAGGCGAGTTCAAGGGGTCTTGGCCATTCTCTAACATAGTAGAATTGTAATGATACGGAACAACTCTATCGGATGCATACGGAACTTGGCCCGCTAACCGTATTACCAACGGCGATACCGATCTGTTGCTGACACTATTACTGCTACTGCTATCAAACTGAATTACCACTCTCTCTGGTGTCTTGAACACTGGCACTATTACGTTGACATCATCTATATCCCTAGACTGTTGAATCTGTATTACATTCTCGTCCATCAACCTCTCGATATCTCTCTTGACGAACGAACACCCTCAGGGGTTCACACTACAGATTGCAACTCTGGCGTGATCATGCTCACAATCACTAATAGTACACAGGGTTTTATGCATCTCAACCAACGATCGACGAATTCGTTGCACATCAAACACCCGGAAACTCCCTGGACAGGAGTCTACCATGTTGATAGAGGAATTACCATGAGCAGGCAATGGGTTAGCTTTCACATTTGGCGCACGGTCCTCAAAGGACACCATCCCATTCTTCACTAGCTTTTGTACCTCATACTTCAAAGGGTAGCAATTCTCAGTATTATGGCTAGGAGCCCCTTGCTGAAAGGCACAATGAAGCTCTGGCTTATACCACCATGGAAGTGGTTCTACAATTTGCGTCGGATTTCTTGGTTGAAGTAGGTTCTTGAGAACCAGAGATGGGTACAATTCAGCATAAGTCATAGGAATCAGGTCGAAAGAGACCTTCTTCCTCTTAAAATTATGTTGATGATTATTGTTGGTGTTGTTATTGTTGTAGTTGTTTGTTCTTTGTTGTTGCTATTGTTGACATTGTTGTTGAACTGGCATTGATTGATTGTTGGAAAATACTGGAATAATAGACGATACTTGATGATGGTGTTGATGGGGTTGCGGACTTCTTCTGACGTGATGCCTTCTCTGCCTCCCAACTAATACTACATTGGTTTCATCTTCCTTCTTCTTAGCAAAACTGTTACCATACCTCTTGCTTGATGATGCCTCTTCTTTAGACAACCGTCCCTCACGAACACCTTCTTCCAATCTCATCCCCATGTTTACCATTTCGGTAAAGTCACTATGGGCACTTGCAATCATTCGCTCATAGTTAAACGAGCTCAGTGTCTTGAGGAAAATCTTGGTCATCTCCTTTTCTTCCAAAGAAGGGGTAATCTGAGCAGCTAACTCTCTCCATCTCTGAGCATATTGTTTTAACGTCTCCATGTCCTTATAAGACATTGACCAAAGCTGGTCCCTATCAGGCGCCATATACACATTATATTTGTATTGTTTCATGAAGGCCTCACCCAAATCATTAAACATGCGGACACTCGCACTATCCAAACCCATGTACCAGCTCAAAGCGGCACCAGTCAAACTGTCTTGGAAATAATGAATCAGTAACTGATCATTATCAGTTTGCGTCGATATCTTTCTAGCATGCATGACGAGATGACTGAGTGGGTAGGTATTCCCTTTATACTTTTCAAAGCCAGGGACTTTGAACTTCATCGGGATCTTAACATTGGGAACCAAGCAAAGTTCTGCAGCACTCTTATCAAACAAATTCTTTCCCCTCAAGGTCTTCAACTCCTTTCGCTGCTCAAGGAATTGGTCTTTCATTTCATCCATCTACTCATAGACATCCGGAACCTCAGACGGCTTGGAATGGTAGATGGTATTCTTAAGACGAGGCAGGGTATGAACAACCGGTGGCGGCACAGACATGACCGCGCTAGATGCCGGCATGGAAGGAAAGGTAGGCGGAAAACCCTCGGGCACAAAGTTGGGCGGCATTCCCCACGGGAATCCGGCAGGCATAGTAGGAGCCAACTGAGTGGCAGGCACGGTTAAAGAAACAACCTCTGAAATGACAATCCTCTGAGGAGGGGGAGTTGCAGGCGTTTGAGAAGATAGACTTTGAGCAGCTAGAAATGACTCCATCATGGCAGTCAGGCGGGAAATCTCGTCCTTCAAATCTCTGTTCTCTTGTTCCAAGTGTTCCATGATTCTCGGATGATTGGCGCGGGTATTGTATCGATGAGTCAGCTTGGCTGAAGTACAAAAGAATAACCAATGAGACATCTGGCGGAAGAAAAACCTGTTATGCAAATGATGCATGAAATGTAATGCTTTGATTGTTTTTATTTTCAAGGAACATACTATTTTATTTGCAAATATATAATAATAATAACAATTGCACAATCTTGATTGACCATAAAAATCTGTTTTATTTATATAATTTGGAAGGATTACACTGAGTACAAATTCAGAAACCAAAATACAAATACAAAAAAAAAGAGACTAGTCATCCTAAGGATCCCCTAACAACAGTGGTTTCAGATGATCTGGCTGCAGGCGCGTACTTCCTTCGGATGCGTCGAATCTCGGACTCAAAAGAAGTCTTCATCTGAGTCTTCTCAAGGACAAGCTAATCAATAATCTTCTTCCAAGCAACAGAAGGCTGAGGTGTACTAGAGGAAGATGAAACCTCTGGCTCTCTTTGTCTCTTCACTACTCGGTCTTCAAGAAGCTCAATAAGTGCATCTTTATCCTTAGACTCAAGCTACAACTCCTCATGCTTTCTGCTCAAAGCATGGAACCAATCTTCCCACATATCCTTCTCTTGCTTCATCTTGGCGAGCGCGTCTTCCAACTCCTCTACATATTGGTTAGGGAGAGTTAATGGCTCAACCACAACCAAAGATATAGGTCTTTCATAAGCATATGTCATCTTCAACTCCAAAGCTCTCTTCTTCAACCAAAGAGTGTAAGCTTCCAAAGCTACACAGTTTCACGAACCAAGCTCGAATCTTCCTTTCCTATGCACGTTATGCCAAGCATGTTCCCTCTTCTACTTCAAATGTTGGGGATCTTTACCCTCTTGATAGAAAAAACCTTCTAACTGAGTCTTATTAGGTTTGTCTCTCAAGGGGAACCCAAGTTGACGACGAGCCTAAGCAGGGTTGTAGTTGATTCTTCCTTGTATTCCAATGAGAGGCACATTAGAGAATTTACCTCAACTATCATTAATATCCAAGATACCCAATGCAGAGTCATACCAAGCAATATCATCATTAGTGAGAGACATAAGTCTTTGAGACCACCGTAGACATTGTTTGTTCTCCAAGAAAGCAGGCGTCTGAGGCAAGTGCGAAATAAACCACTTGTACATAAGAGGAACACAACACACAATAGTCCCACCACCTTTAAAATTCCTCAAATGCAAAGATAAATACATGTCACCCAACAGAGTAGGCACATGATTCCCAATCAAGAAAATTATAATGGCGTTAACATCAACAAAACTGTCAATGTTAAGGAACAAAGCTAAACCATAGATGAGCAACATGAAGATAGCCTCAAAATCATCCACACTACCGGCTTGAGCAAAGGCGGTGGCTTCCTTGATGAGAAACTCAGAAGTCAACCCAAACATTCCTCGTTTCTTCACCCAATGAGCCTCAATCTCAGACTTCTTCAAGTGAAGAGCTTTAGCAATAATATGAGATCTGGGAATCTCTTCCAATCCACTCAAAGGAACTTTTTCAGAAACATGTATTTCCCAGAGATGGGCATACTCCTCTAACATAGGCACAAGCTAATAACCAGGAAAAGTGAAGCAACGGTAGAGAGGGTTATAAAACTGAACCAACACACTCAAGAGTCCTTCAACCACATCAGCAGATAACACAGATAGAAGCTTCCCATGACGTTATTTGAAGTCCAAGGGATCTAATACAAAGGATGATAGATTCCTTAACTCTTTCAAGTCAGGACATCTGAAACTGTACTTCTTGGTGTTCCTTCTTCCATAATCCATGGTCTGAAAATATTTGCAAATAAAACCTCAGTTCCTTTAAGTTATTTTTTTCATGTGATGAATGTTATGATGCACATGAATGCATGAATTTAACAATCACAAATAAGGGATCACACACAAGGCAAACAAAGGTCAAGGGATGAATCAAGTCATTATCAAGATCAAAGGTCAAGGGATCACACACAAGGCAAATAAAGGTCAAGGGATTACACACAAGGCAAACAAAGTTCCATTTTAGTAGATATGGTTTTCACCTTATCAACACAAAAGTTCCATTGATATTAACAAGACTTGATTAGATCAACCAAGAATCAAGGGTTTGTTGTGAGTCACGAGCATGGAGCCAGGTTAAGAACCATCCCAAAGGAGTGTACTAAGGATAAAAACCTGTAGATCATGTTCTAAAGAGTTCCCAGAGTTTTAATTCCATCTATCAGATATTACAAGTTAGGATGACCGACTCATCAACCCATAATATTCTCAAGGGAAACTCGTCCGAGTGTAGTATCGTGTAACAACTGTTATCAAGTCTACACTTGAACAGTCTCCGTACTACGTCCTAAATAGGCCAAGAGGGGTTAAATGTTCTACGGTCCTCAGCTTCTCGGACCCCAAATCAGAGAAAGTAATGCCTAACCACAAATAACTTGTGTGACATCAATAACTCCAAAAGGGTCTCCATTGAGTAGATGGGTCTCAAGCCAACTTGTTAAGGACTACTCCACACAATTCGAACATGACTAACCATCCTCTTATCTTAATTAGACTCAAGTTGGAATTAGAACTTATCTCACCACTCAGAGATCACCAAGCACAACAAGCAGATTATATCATACAAACAAATATAGAAGCATCAAATACACAATTATATACACACAAAAAAGTAGGCTAAACCCACTAGAGACTACTCCCCAGCAGAGTCGCCACTTAATTTCTGTAGCGGTAAATTCATGACCATTAAACTATGGATAAACTTAACGTGAATTAAACCAGAGTCGCCACCGTGCTTTTATTGTTTCCAAAGGAAAAAGGGAAAAGTATGAACAAAACCCAAAGATAAGAAGTTTTCAAATCAAAACTAGTAAATTGCTAGAGATTACATGTAAGGGGGTTGGTTACACAGAGGGAATGTGTTAGCACCCAAAGTGTCATAGGTACTCCTAGGGAGCTCTTTTTTGTGTGTACATGTGTTTTGGTATAAAATGATATTTGCAATAAATAGAGTGTGGGGATGATAAAAGATTTCATTAATTATATTTTTGTGTTTGACAAGGCCTTCAGACTTGTGCCTACGTACCAACATAAAATGAGAGATCAAAACCTCAAAGTTCGTGGTAACAATTTAAAAGTGAGTGCATTGCTTTTAACAAAAGTTTAAGTTTAAGAAAAGGAAAAAGAGCCTAAAAGAGTTTGAATGGGTGTTAGTTATTTTTGTCTTTTGAAATTTTAAGTCAATATGGTTAGATTTATTTACAAGTTTGATTAAGAAAAGAGTTTGAAAATCCAATGGCATAAGGCCAAAGTTTCTAATTTGCAATAAAGTCAAAGTTTAGGAATCACAAGCAAAGAATATTTTGAAAAGGGGGGAAAGATTTGAAATTTAAGAAGTGGGGGGAGATGAAGAGACTAATCCTAAGCAAAATTTAAAAGTTAAGAGTTGAAAAGATCTGACCAATGGGATGCAATCTAATAGACAAGAATGTCATATAGAAACTCAAATTTCCCTTGGACTTTAGAACCAAGCAATATCAATTCAAAAATATCAAGATGAATAGAAATACATCAAATAAAGATAGCCACATCCAAGCAAGCAACTTCATAGTCTTCTTCTTAAACTTCCATGCATCAGATTGCGTAATCCTTGAATGGTTCAGAGATAGGCATTTAGACACAGGTTCAAAGTAACAACTCCAATAACACCATGTAGCAGATGAACTCAAATGGGATTTCAATACTTGCATTAGATTAAAATTCACGTCATAAGCACTTGGTTTCAGAAAAGTTGGCATTGGCCAAGTCCTTTTGCATAGGGAGTGTTGCTTAATTCTAAGTCCAATGTCTCAAATCAAAACCAACTGTCCGCACAAATCTTTTTTAGGGTTTTTATTGTTATTATGTGCATTAAGGTCAAAAGACCACAAAACCAAACAAGATACACAAACAAGTATATACAATCACAATATTATCACAAAGTATGGCTCAAGTGAGCAAAGTGAAAAATGCATTAAAATAAACAAGTTAAATGGTATGAATAATGGAAAATGAATAAAGACTTGAATTTAAAGTTCATAAAAGTAAAGGGCTTGAAATTAAATGTTAGTTAAACGTTAGTTGATTAGAAGTTAGTATTGCTTTTGCTTTTTGTTGTGTAAGTCATTCTTTGGAGAACACTCAACCCATTATTCACAAGCACGGATCCTTGAACCAATACATCTTCCAAAGGAAGGAAAAAATGCCAAGTTTCCACACAATACCATGAAAGGAGGGAGACTTACAATCTCACTTACTAGAATGTTATGCCTTTTGTGTCAAAATTTAGCGCTATGTTAAGGAATCGTAATTGGACTTATGTAGAAGTCACAACTATTTTATGCTGGGCAATAGAAATTTTAGTGTTAATGCTTGTTAGGGATATGGTATTGTGAACCATACTCCTAAAACATACCACACTTAAAAGAAAGTGGTAAAAGGGTGGACCTAATCTCATCCATACTTATGTTAATTTTGCAATCAACTAGCCTTAGGATATAGAGATATCATAGGTCAATAAAATGGATAGAGATAGAATGGGATTGAGATGAAGAGGAAGGGGGAATGAAATCAACACAAATTGGTCAAAGGAGGACTTTTATCAAATTAAAATCACTCATTCATTTTTGGAAGATGAAATGTACATTTCATCAATCCTCTAAATCCAATAATTTTAACTTAACAAAGTCAAATCAACCTTGACCAAGGCCTAACAACAAAAGTCTAACTCAAGAAGTCAACACAAATTATTTGCAATTAAACCATTAAAAATCAATTAAAAAATGCATTAAATTAAATTATGGTTGGTCAAAATCCTAAAACCTCATCAAAATACCAAATAAATGACCATGAGATTTATCATAGGTTAAACAAGGTCAAAGCACCTTGGAGAAACAATTTCATTATTTTTGGAAACTTAAAAGTATTTTTAAACAATTAAAAATATCTACAAAAACAATTAAATCATGAAAAATATTAATATTGATCGAAAAAATAATTTTAATTCAGAAAATGAAAGAGAAAAATATTTGAAATTTTTTGGTGAATTCCCATTTTTTTGGATCAATATTAAAATTAATATGAATTAATGAAAATAACTCAAATAAAATGAAAATCAGAAAATGCTAAAAAAACGTGGACCACTTGATCTCCCTCATTAATTGAGGTGGCAGATCAAGTGGATCAGAGCGTGCATTTTCATGATGTTCCCTAGTCAATGTTCAACACGCGTGGTAATCAATTTGGACGCTCAAGATTAAAACAAAATAGAAGGATCTTGTGGTCTCGAGACACGCCAATGCATCGCTGAAGCCAGAGCTCCGGTCTTCTTCTCCGGCGGACCTCACCAGACTGGTCCACCCTCAACCATCACCAAAATGAAAAAGGAGGACATGAATTTAAAGTAAAAATGCTCAGGAGCTCGAATCAACCTCAATTTAACCTAACTCTAAGTATATTGAGAGATACTGGGAGTTGAATTTTAAGGATCATGATCTGAGTTGCTTCGATTTGACCTAAAAGCAACTCAATCTTGTTGTCTACATTGGTAGGACTTCAAAAAACCAAAAACAACAAGAATTATGGAGAATTGAGTGAGAATCGAAGAGATGAAAAATTCAGAAATTCACCTTCATTGCAGGTTCAGATGGACACGATCTTGCTCTCAATTGTGCTTGGCCTTGTTCTAGATGCTTGATGGAGTGGAAATGGATCAAGAAAGAAGCAGGACTCTTGGAGATTTGAATCTCAAAACAGTGGAGATTCAAACTCGATTTTCAATGAAAATCCTCAAGGTTATCCTTTAAATATGAGGGTTTAGGGTTGGAGATTCAAAGCTGGTGCACAAGGGTCCTTAATTTTGATCATAGACAGTTCTATTTATAGGCCAAGGCAATGATATTTGCACACTTCTTTTTAAAGTTCAAAAATAGAAAAATGCCTTACATGGATGCATGGGTGTGTGATAGGCCCATGTAATGATGCATTCAGGTCCAAAATCATGTGCAAGCAATTCTGAAGTCATATTAACAAGCCATGCATTCGTGTATGGAAAGTGGAAGTTCAAATATGCCAAATGGCCATTCAACTTTAAGCCATGCGCAAGTCACTCATACTTTGTCCAAATGGGATGAATTTGGACTTTTTCAAAAGGTTAGATCAAAAGGAACAACTTTCACATTGAACAATTTTTCATTTAAAGTTTGGATCATGATGAAGTTTGAGGTGGAAGTTTGGAAAGTCAAACATATCAAAAAAATTCTATGTACCAAGCCATTTGTTCACTTCTTCCACCTTGAGTAACTTTTTCTATGGACTTCAAATGAGAAAAGTTCCTTAAAAAAGTTGTATCTATTTCAAAGTCCTTCAAATTGGTCACAAATTTGACCTCGTTTGGATTTAGCATGAAGGAGTTATTCATTTTAGAAGTTGAGGAAAATCACTTGTTTAATGGTATTCGTCCAAAATGACGTATAATGTTTCCGCATATCACATGCATTTAAAAGTTGAATTTGATCTTCCTCCAAACATCAAAGTTGAATTAGACATATTGAATTTGATTATGCAACTTTAATATCTTTCATCTTATAAAAATTGAGCAAGTTATGGTCTTGGTAAGTTGACCTCCAAATTAGGGTTTAGACAAAATGACCTATAATCTTTCACCATAAAAAATAATTTTACAAGCAAAACTAGCTCTAGACCTTAACATGAAAGTTGTTAGGAATGTCATTTAGAGTAAAGTTTCTCTTGGTATCATTTTAATATGACAAAAAATGTAGGAGATAGGGTCTAGGGAACCCTAATTTTGACTAGTTGAATTCCTCTGGTCAACCACCATGAACCAACTTGCTAGCTTGACATTCTCTTGTATTTTGTGACTCATGGAGGATAATATATGCATAAGATGATGAAATGTGAAGTATCCCTTGAAATATTTGATCAATTGGTGAAGAAATTGTTGAAGAAGTTACATAAGATACCCAGATGAATTAGGGTTTCCAAGGCAAACCAATTCCAAACTCTTGATGATTTCTTGATCAAAATAACATGTGAAGATCATTGGATTCATATATGATACTTAGAGCCATAGTAAACCAATTTTTGATTGAGCTCCTTGCAATGAGGGTCTTAAACCCTAGATATGACCTTGATAAAGCACAAGGGAGCATGTGCATTACCTACAAAAGTGTTAAACTATACAATAACATATTTTTTGGTATTTTGGTTAGTAGAATAAAGGAAAATGAAGTATGATACAATCACATGGTGCTTGGTTATCTCTCCCAATGCAAACCCTATGAATGAGGGGTTAGGAGGATACCAAGGTGTGACCCCAATGCTAATGCATATGATGAGAAATATCATGAGAGATCTTAGGGTCAAAATTGGGGTCTTACAATCACCTTTGTAATATCAGCTATATTCACCATAGAATCTGCTACAGGAAAAGGAACCTCTCAACCATTTTCCACCATCGTAGCATTATACTGATAAGGCATAGCTTTATCGGATGCATGCAGGATGGGGCCCTCCTACCATATTACCAACGGTTATACCGATCTATTAACATTGTTGTTGTTGTTGCTATCAAATTGAATCACTACCCGCTCCAGGATCTTGAATACAGGAACAATCACATTCACATCAGCTATATCCCTTGACTGTTGAATCTGGATTACATTCTCATCCATCAACTTCTAGATATCCCTCTTGATGATCATACATCCACGGGGGTTCACACTCCAGATTGCACAACCATCATAGTCGTGCTCACAATCACTAATCAAACACAATATTCTATGCATCTCCGCCAAAGACATACAGATACGTCGTACATCAAAGAATCGGAAATTTCCCGAACAACCACCCACCATGTTGACAGTAGCATTACCATGAGCAGGCAATGGATTGGCTTTCACATTCGGCGCACAATCCTCAAAGGACACCATCCCGCTTTTCACAAGCTTTTGTACTTCATACTTCAACGGGTAGAAGTTCTCAATGTCATGGTCAGGGGCTCCCTGGTAAAAGGCACAACGAAGTGCAGGTTTGTACCACCATGGAAGTGGCTTAGGAATTTGAGGTGGATTTCTTGGTTAGATGAGGTTCTTGAGAACCAAAGATGGATACAATTTGGCGTATGACATAGGAAAAACCACCTCCTTTGCCTCCCTACAGATACTGAATTGGTTTCCCCCTTCTTCCTCTTGGAAAAACCACCACGGTACTTCTTACTGGACGACGCTTCTTCCTTAAACAGATGTCCTTCTCGGACTCCTTCTTCTAACCTCATACCCATATTTACCATTTCGGTAAAGTCACTAGGGGCACTGGCAATCATACGTTCGTAGTAAAAAAACTCAGGGGTTTTAGGAAAATCTTCGTCATCTTTTTCTCTTCTAATGGAGGATTAATCTGAGCAGCAAGTACCCTCCACCTCTGAGCATACTCTTTAAACATCTCCTTATCCTTCTAAGACATATACCTCAGTTGGTCCCTATCAAGCGCCATATCCACATTATACTTGTACTATTTAACAAAAGCTTCACCCAGATTGTTGAAAATACAAACACATGCATTGCCTAACCCCATATACCATCTTAGAGCAGAACCAATCAAGTTGTCTTGGAAGTAGTGAATCAACAACTGATCATTATCAGGTGAGTTGACATCTTCCTGGAGTACATAACAAGGTGGCTAAGTGGACAAGTATTTCCCTTATAATTTTCAAAGTCAGGGACT
Organism: Lathyrus oleraceus; assembly: GCF_024323335.1. NCBI lineage: Eukaryota > Viridiplantae > Streptophyta > Magnoliopsida > Fabales > Fabaceae > Lathyrus > Lathyrus oleraceus. The sequence goes on from NC_066585.1 coordinate 391,774,842, forward strand.
TTGAACTTCATCGGGATCCTCACATTCGGTACCAAGCAGAGTTCAACAGCACTCTTACCAAACATGTCCTTTCCCCTCGATGTTTTCAACTTCTTTTGCAGCTCAAGTAATTGATTCTCCATTTCATCTATCTTCTCATATACACATGGGCCCTCAGATGGCTCAGAATGGTAGATAGTATCCTCAACACGAGGCAAAGTATGAACAACTAGAGGCGGCACAGACATGACCGGGCTAGATGTCGACATAGAAGGAAACCCTTCAGGCATGAAGTTTGGTGTCATTCCCCATGGGAATCCAACAGGCATAGTCGGACCGGATTGGCTAGCAGCAACGGGCACAGTCGTGGTAGCAACCTCAGAAATGACAGTCCTCTAGGGAGGAGTTACGAGAGTTGGTGAAGACTGATTATGGGCAGCAAGAACAGACTCCATCATGGCGGTCAACCATGCAATCTCATCCTTCATCTCTTTGTTCTCTTGTTCTAAATGTTCCATGATTTTGGGTTGATTGGTGCGAGTGTTATACCGGTGAGTCATCTTGGCTGAAGCACAAAAGAATAACGAATAAGACAATCTGGCGGAAGAAAACCTGCTATGCAAATGATGCATGAAATGTAATGTTTTTGTTTATTTAATTTCAAGGAACATACTATTTTATTTGCAAGTATATATTTATAATAATAACAATTTGATTGACCATAAAAATCTCTTTTATTCATAAAACCTTGAAGGATTACACTGAGTACAACTTCAGAAACCAAAGTATAAATACAAGAGAAAAGGAAACTAATCATCCTAAGGATCCCTTAGCAACAGTGTCAGATGATCTGGCTGTAGGCACGTACTTCCTTCGGATGCGTCGAATCTCGGTCTCAAATGATATCTTCATCTGAGCCTTCTCATGGACAAGCTGATCAACAATCTTTTTCCAAGCACCGGAAAGCTGAGGCATACTAGAGGAAGATGGACCCTCTGGCTCTCTCTCTCTCTCTCTTCACTTCTCGGTCTTCAAGAAGTTTAATAAGGGCATCTTTATCTTTTGACTCAAACTGCAACTCCTCATGCTTTCGTCTCAAAGCATGGAATCATTCTTCCCACATGTCTTTCTCTTGCTTCATCTTGGAGAGTTTGTATTCCAACTCCTCTACATCTTGGTTAGGGAGAGTTAATATCTCAGCCACAACCAAAGACACGGGTCTTTCACAAGCATACGACATCTTCAACTCCAAAGCTCTATTCTTCACCCAAGTGGTGTAAGCTTCCAAAGCTACACAATTGCGCAGACCAAGCTCGGATCTCCCTTTCCTATGCACATTATGCCAAGCGTGTATCATCTTCTGCTTAAAATGTTGGGGATCTTTACCCTCTTGATAGAAAAGACCTTCTAACTGAGTGTTATTAGGTTTGCCTCTCAAGGGGAACCCAAGTTGACGACGAGCCGAAGCAGAGTTGTAGTTGATTCTTCCTTGTGTACCAATGAGAGGCACATTAGAGAATTCACCACAACTATCAATAATATCCAAGATACCCAATGCAGAGTCATACCAAGCAATATCATCATTAGTGAGAGACATAAGTCTCTAAGACCACCGTAGACATTGTTTGTTCTCCAAGAAAGCAGGCGTCTGAGGCAAGTGCAAAATAAACCACTTGTACATAAGAGGAACACAACACACAATAGTCCCACCACCTTTAAAATTCCTCAAATGCAAAGATAAATACATGTCACCCAACATAGTAGGTACAAGGTTTCCAGTCAAGAAGATTCTAATAGCATTAACATCAACAAAATCGTCAATGTTAGGGAACAAAGCCAAACCATAAATGAGCAACACAAAGATGGATTCCAAAGCATCCATACTATCGGCTTGAGCAAAGACAATCGAAATAGGTGTTTTTAGGGTGTGCAAGGAAAAGTAAAGTGTTGAATAAAGATTAATTAATAAAGACAGGGTCGAATGTAATTCACATAATCAATTGATAATCCATGTACTTGCTAATAGAGCTACTTATGGGCAATGTTTCCTACTTTGAAAAGAACTAATTTAACAGGAATTGTCGCTTTCGCGTATTCAGAACCGAGTTGTACCCCATAATCAAACCCTCTTATTGTCACTTATAAAAAGGCGTGCATTACGTTAGAGTAGTAAACCTATTTTTAAGAAATATAGTATCTTGACTAAGTTGAAAAGTATTATAACCTGGATTTCTTACCCAAAAGAGGTTCTCACGAACCAGACTCTAAACTTATAAACGCGTCCGAAAATAGTTTTAAAATCTCTTTTCTTCTTAATTTAAAAACTCCTAATGAACTAAACAAAGCGCTTTCGCTATTTTTGAAATAGTTAAAAACAATTAAGTTTAGATAGACGTTGGACGACTTTCGATCTTACCCAACGGAATTGAAGTGCGGGAAAACTTAAGTTGAAAGTTAAAATAGCCCTTAAGTGTTTCTACGAACAATTGTACGGATTATCGGTTCAATTACGATTCTTACATTCCAACCTTATAGATTTAGTTAGACATGGTAAAGTAAAAGTGCATTAATTTAAATAAAAGTAGTGCGAGTGCGGAAAGTAAATAAAAGTAATGCGAGTTCGAGAAATAAATAAAGTAAAGCGAGTGCGAGGAAATAAATAATTTAAAGCGAGTGCGAGGAAATAAATAATTTAAAGCGAGTGCGGGAAAATAAATAAAGTAAAGCGAGTGCGAGAAAATAAATAAGATAAAGACAAGTAGTAAAAACCTGCTCCAATCGGAGGGTTGAATAAATTGCAAAGCGGAAATGAAAATGGCGGCAGGATTAACTTCCTTCAAAAATGCTCCAAACTCGATTACACACTCTATCATAGACTCGATTACACACTCTTTCATAGACTCGATTACACAATTGTGGTAACACTCCAATGCGAAGCGGTTACCACTTTATAATACTGAATATATGCCAAAGTGAAACAAAGTTGCTCTGAGTTGCCTCTACTCTAAGTTTGGATGATTGTAAAAGTGATTTCGTGTTTCTATTTATAAGCAAGTAAAAAGATGGAAATGACAAGGATGCCCTTCAACTTGAAAATGGGAGGGAAAAACTTTCCTCTTGTGGCGCCCGCCACAAGGCCATGGCGTCCGCCACAAACACAAAATGAGGTGCCTAAGTGGAAGTAGTGGGGAACGTGGAAGTTAAGTGAAGTTGAGCTTGGACACGTCATGGCAGGGTCTATCGCGCCAGCCATGGGGTAGGCCACAAGTACAAAATGCTGAATTTTAGGGTTTTTAGCTCTTTTTCACTCCTTTTCTCGATCGGGGCTCCGATTAAAGTAAAAACCTAAAACAAAGAAAAACATAGCAATAACACAACAAAATGATAATAAAAGAACTAGAATGCATGTGAAATCAGAGTCGAAAATACGGTAAATTTCAGTGTTATCAAACTCTCCCACACTTAAACCTTTGCTTGTCCTCAAGCAAAACATTAAAAAGCTCATAAAAGAAAATAAGTGTAAACGAGTGCTTCAGGTAAAAATTCTAAGTTCAAGTCGGGATCCAGTGATAGGTACTAACTGAGTGAACTAAGGGTATCATGATGACACTAATCCGCAAATACGGACATAAACTTCCTTCCTATATTAACCAACCCATATTATCCCACAATACCTAGGCCTACCTCTTCATCTCTTTTTGTGTCCTTTTCATTCAGGAGCAATCACATTAAGCCCGTTATCCGTACATGCTTCATAGTAGAGTGGCCTGTTAGTGATTATGATCTGAGCATGGGGTTTCTGGCACATAAATATGTGTAAACCCTTTTATTGGACCCAACTGTAGTCATGGGGGATCGGATCATAATCCGCCCTACCGAGTTCAGTGCCAAATACCTCTGAACCAACTAGCAGTGGGTAAGTTTTTCTTTTTCTTTTTCTTTTTCTTTTTCTAGCAATTTTGTACAATTCTTTGGTTTAAATGACTTTGTGATGGTCACCTATACCGGAGTTGCCTTTTTGCTTTCTTTTATTTATTTTTTTTTATTTTTTTTTATTTTTTTTTCTGGATCATTCACTTATTTGCATCGGTCCCCTACGTAGAGGATGCGTAGGCCGGAGCTGACTGCTGAGATAAACTACTAAGGACTTATACGGAAATGATGATTAAGGCCATGGTATATGGGGTTTCGGGAATGATTCCTATATTTACGAAGCGTATGGTGCTAAAACAGATACTGATGTTTCGCAAAGTTCTCCCAAGTCACCGCATCCTTACTCAAAACATGTCTTTAAAACCTGAAAACTTTCGAAATAACACTATTTTCTTTTGCAAAAAAAAATTCGGTGGGGCTAAAGGTATGGGGAGGTAGGATTGTACTAAAGATCTACTATATTTGGTGACTCGTCAAACTCATGCATTATACTAAAAATCAAAATAAACAACTAAAAGGAAATAACAATAAATAAACTATCTAAAAACAGCAAAGAAAAAATGATAAAGGAAAAACGAGAAAAGCAATAAAGAAAAGACGATAGAGTCTCCTCCCACACTTAAATCGAACATTGTCCCCAATGTTTCGAAATAAGATAAGGGAAGAGTTACCTGACAACCTATTACTGACCACTAGTGCCTTCGCCATCCTGAGGTGGACGACGGGATCGGGTACGACGACGGTCTCTCTGATCCATCCTCGCCTGCAGGGCATTCTGAGTGGTCCTCACCTCTCGAAGGTTACCTAAAATGGTACCCTGAGTGTTTTCTATGAGAGCAATATGCTGACGGTGGTGGTGTTGCTGACGGGCTTGTGTATCTGTGATCGTTTGCAGGGACTGTAGAACAGTATCGTAGGACCTGTCTATCCTCCGCTGCGACTCTTGCATGAAGCGCATGTTATCCGCCATTTGTTGCTGGATGGTAGAGAGTAGGTCATCACGCCTTTGCTCTCTAGCCATGTGGTCACGCCACATCTCCTCTGTAATATAGAAGCCAGGAGTGGTACCTGCAGAAGAAGAAGATGGTTCGGTGTGTGGTGGTGAAGGATGATGGGGGGACACATGGGGTACGAGATTTCTCTCTCTGATCATATTCATCATCAGTGTCATGTCCCGCCTCATCAGGCATGTTAGAAGGAAGAGGACCCAAAACAGGTGGAGCCTCTAAAGCGTAGGTCCAATTCCTTTCATCTCGTACATCTATACGTCTAGAGCACGGTAAAACAACAGATGGGATGGCTACACCATGAACCATAACCACATAGCCTCCTTCTCTCCTCGAGCGACACAATTTCATGTCTCTCAAAAAATTTAGGTTAATTGTGCGAGGAGGTAAGGGGTCTAGGGTAGCCATCTCATTGTTCAGGTTAAGTTCCCGAGCAATAGATGTAATCAATCCACCAAAAGAAATCGGTCCCGCTTTATTCAAAGTTAAAGTCATATGAGCAAGCATGAACGGGACCGAATTAATACGTCTATTTGTGAGGATTACTTGTAAAAATAGAAGCTCTCTAGCGTTAACCTTATTTGGATTCTCCCGGCCAAAAATAGTGCATGCCAACAGATATCTAAAAACTCTGATGGTCGGGTTATGGATAGTTGAGGCAAGAACTCATTCAAAAGAGTTTATGGAAGTGTTTGATAAACGCTCCCAGAAGGAAAATACCTCAACATACCATTCGGAATCCAAAGGGGCCTCACAAATAGCACCGTCCCCATGAGGGATTCCTAACAAGCTGTCTAGTTCGTCGGTACTGAATTGGTATTCAACAACAAACATTCTAAATTTGACAGTACCAACTGTGCTAGCAGTGTTCGGGTTGACAATATAAATTAAGGAACTCAAAAATTCAATTGTCAACCGCTCATAGGTAGGTTCTTTATTGGAAAAGAAATTATGCAAACCTAAATTATCTAATAAATGAAATATGCTATTATAGATACCTAAAGTGTAGAGACAGTTTTCGTCAACATACCTTGTCGGGAGGATTTCCCGATTTTGCAACCGTTCAATAATTTTCCTTTGTCTATCCCCCGGTTTCCCTCCTCGAAGAATGAATCCGTGAAACTCCATTTGAAAGCTCTTGAAAAGTGATGAAGAAGATGAAGTGGTTTGTGAAAAGGTTGGATTTTTACGAAATCCGATGGATGAAAATGAAAATGGAAATCGGAAAAGTGATTTGTACGGTGTGGTGGTTAGAAAAGTATGAGCTTTTTGTGGGTTCAAGGATGTTTTTCCAAGGTGAAAAAATGAGTTTGGAAGGTTGTAAGTTGCAAAAATGGTGAAGAAAGGGGTTCTTCCCCGACCTTTTACAAACGCTGTGGCGGGCGCCACAGGGTCTATGGCGGGCGCCACAAGGCAAAATCTGGCTGGGCCGGATTTTGGTCCTTTGGTTTGGGCTTCTCTTGTGTTTTGGCTTTGAGGGGTCCAGATAGCATTTGTCTTGTGATTTTCCTAGCATCATTGGCTTGCATAATTTTATAAAGGTAAAAACAAAAAAATAAAAAAATAAAAATGAAACAAAAATTAAATATTAGACTAATAAAGAAATAAATAACTGAAAAATAAAAAATGCAAATAAAACGAAAAATAAGACATATATAGATAAAAGTAGAAATATCAGTGTATAGATGTAGTTTATATAATATTCCAAATGCGATAATATAAGATGACTTATGTAAATACGTGAAAAAAAAAATAAAAGAAAGATGAAATATGATGGAATGGTGAGATCATATAGTGGGGATGTCATCTTCCTGAGAGGAACCACGGAGCGTGGCTACTTCCTGCTTGAGCTCTGCGATCTCCTGATATAGACAGTCGGCTTCAGTAGCATGGGTGAGATCAGATACTCCCATCTGTAAAGTGAGGTCATCCACCTGCTGTCTAAGCGCTGCGATCTCTCTACGACACTCAGCAATCTGAGTGCGGATGTCGGGTGTCTGCAATGAAAGATTATTAGAGAAAACAGTGATTCTGGGAGATGATGGTGTAGGCGTGTATTCAGCAATGGGTGGTGATCTCGACTTCTCGACGGTCTCTCCCTGGCCCTCCAGAGCATAACTCCAATTTGCTGGATCATGCACACTGGTCATCATAGGATCTGGCAGTGTGAAATAGTGGATAGCCTCGTTGTCGACTAGCAATCGGAACTGATATGGGTGGAAAGAGGCTCTCCTCATCAACCCTCTGGTCAAACAGAAGTCGATGTCCATGGTAGTGTACCTACAATAGGTCCGAAGATGTAACAGCTTGCGAGACAGACCTAAAGCGACAGCAATCTGCGTGATGATTCCGCCAACATGGATGACTCCTTCGGTAGATCTGGAGATACCGCTGAGACTGTATAATAAAAAGTTCCCACATGCTACTAGGCGAGACTGGGATGCACAAAATAATAGGAAGATCTCCTCTTCACTCAGTAGTGTCTCTGTATCCGGTCTTCCCAGGAAGGAATGTGCTAATATCATCTGAAAGTATCTGAAGGCGGGGTTATGTATGACATGAGACAGCTACATAGATAGATCCTGGCTTCCGCCACCTGGTATATCACTCCAAAACTTCTCAACCTCCTTACCCAGGAAATATCCCATAGGTGTCTTCGGGATAGCATCAGGAGTGGTCTGGAAACCTAATAAGTCGCCGAACTCTTTTTGGCTGAAGGAGTACTCAACTCTGAAAAGCCTGAAAGCAGCATACCCATCTGGTCCAGAATATGGGTCATAGTTGAATGAACTCAGGAACTCCAAAGTCAGGTTCCTGTAGGTGTTACTCAAGTCATAAGCAAACTCGTCCCAGTGAAGCTGGTGGCTAAGGAATCAGATACTCGGCTCGATACCCAGTGCCTCCATACAATGCTGATCAGAATAACGTGTGGGTGCCATAGGGCGCTAATACAGAGCGATGTAGCGCTCCCTCTGAGCATTATCTCTATAGGCCACGTGCATGTCATCAAAATCCTACATCCTGTAAAAGTTAAGAAAGTGATCCTGAAAATACAAACCATTCAAATCTTAGTCTCAATGCAAAATATGATAAAATAAAATAAAAATAAAATAAATGCAAAAAAGTAAAATGAAAGAAAAACCATGGGTTGCCTCCCACGCAGCGCTTGTTTAACGTCATTAGCATGACGATTAGAATTTATACACCCATAGTAGTAGAAATCGGTGGATCAATCAGGGTGTGGCTTGAGTAGTATGCTGGAATGTCTCCTCCTTCGTAGAGCTTCAGTCTTTGTCCATTTACAATGAATGGACTACAAGTATCGTTCTTGATTTCTACGGCTCCGGATCTAAGAATCTTGGATACTTCGAAAGGACCGGTCCATCTTGAACGTAGCTTTCCAGGGAAGAGTCGTAACCTAGAGTTAAAAAGGAGAACATGATCGCCTATATTGAAATTTTTATTTACTATTCTTTTGTCATGATAGGCTTTTGTCCTCTCTTTATATATTTTTGCATTCTCGTAGGCAAATTGCCTAAGTTCTTCTAATTTATGAATGTTTAGGGTACACTTTTCTCCAGCGGCTAGGTAGTCTAAATTCAAAGTTTTAATGGCCCAATAGGCCTTATGCTCTAATTCGAACGGTAAGTGACAGGATTTTCCATAGACTAGTTGGTAAGGAGTAGTTCCTATAGGGGTTTTGAAAGCGGTTATGTAGGCCCATAATGCTTCTTGAAGCTTCTGAGACCAGTCTCTCCTAGAAATAGAAACAGTTTTCTCTAAGATTTGTTTTATCTCCCTATTAAATACTTCTACTTGGCCACTAGTCTGTGGATGGTATGGTGTTGCTACTCTATGCCTAACTCCATATTTTCTTAAAAGTTTGTCAAATATTCTCGATATAAAGTGTGATCCTCCATCACTTATGACTAAATGTGGTGTTCCAAATCTAGGGAATATATAGTTTTTAAATAGTTTGATTACAACCCTAGTGTCGTTTGTGGGTGCAGCTATAACTTCAATCCACTTAGACACACAGTCTACAGCTACTAAGGCATACCTGTTTCCTAAGGATGGTGGGAAAGGTCCCATGAAATCTATACCCCATACGTCAAAGAGTTCTACTTCCTGAATGTTTCTTAGGGGCATTTCATCACGCCTTGAAATGTTTCCAGTGCGTTGGCATCTACCACACTTGACAATGCAAGCATAGACATCGCGCCACATGGTCGGCCAGAATAGGCCAGCTTGAAGAATCTTGGCGTATGTCTTAGAAGTGCTCGCATGTCCACCATAAGGTGCAGAATGACAATGCTCGATAATATTATTTACCTCTTCTTCTGGAACGCAACGGTGAAAAATGTCATCTTTACCCCTTTTGAAAAGGAGCGATTCGTCCCAATATAAGTTTCTCACATCATGGAAGAATTTCTTCTTGTGGTGGTAGTCAAGATCAGGGGGTACTATATTAGCAGCTAGGTAATTAATGAAGTCTGCATACCAGGGTACATTACTTATTGCTAAGGAATTTAAAGGGTGCTCATAAGGATCTAGGTTATTATCTTCAATGGTTTCTACTCTAGCTATCAATCTATCATAGGCGAAATCATCATTTATGGGTACTAGTTTTGGTTTTAGATGTTCTAGCCTAGAAAGGTGATCGGCTACTACATTTTCAGTGCCTTTTTATCTCTTATATCTAAATCAAACTCTTGTAGTAATAGAATCCATCGGAGTAACCTGGGCTTGGCATCTTTTTTACTTAATAGGTAACGAATGGCAGCATGGTCGGTGTAAACTATAATTTTTGCTCCTACTAGATAAGATCTAAATTTGTCTATAGCGAAAACTACAGCGAGTAATTCTTTTTCAGTTGTTGCGTAGTTAAGTTGGGCAGCATCTAGGGTTCTACTAGCATAATAAATGGCATGTAATTTTTTATCTTTCCTTTGTCCTAGAACGGCTCCAACTACATAATCACTAGCATCGCACATTATCTCAAAAGGTTCTGACCAATCGGGTGGTTTCATAATGGGTGCCGATACTAATGCTTGCTTTAAAAGATTAAATGCTTCATTACATTTTTCATCGAAAATGAATTCAACATCTTTCATTAAAAGTCCAGTTAAAGGTTTGGTTATTTTGGAGAAGTCTTTAATGAAACGCCGGTAGAATCCAGCGTGTCCAAGAAAGCTTCGGACTTCTCTGATGGTTTTTGGGGGTTTAGGTTTTCTATAACTTCTATTTTAGCTTTATCTACCTCTATACCTTTTTCGGAAACTATATGTCCTAAAACTATTCCTTCGGTCACCATGAAATGACACTTTTCCTAGTTTAGCACGAGGCTCACCTCCACGCATCTCTCCAGGATTTTCTCAAGGTTAGCAAGACAATTATGGAAATCAAATCCGCAAACCGAGAAATCATCCATAAACACTTCCATGATACCATCTAGGTAATCCGCAAAGATTGACATCATGCAGTGTTGGAAAGTAGTTGGGGCGTTACAGAGGCCGAATGGCATTCGTCTGTAGGCAAAAGTTCCATAAGGGCATGTAAAGGTAGTTTTTTCTTGATCTTCGGGGTGGATAAGTATTTGGAAGAATCCAGAGTATCCATCTAGATAACAGAAGTAAGAGTGTCTGGCTAGACGCTCCAACATTTGGTCTATAAATGGTAAAGGGAAATGATCCTTCCTAGTTACTTTATTTAATTTTCTACAATCTATACACATCCGCCATCCTCCTTCTAAACGTTTTGCTACATGTTTGCCTTTATCGTTTTGCACGACTGTGATGCCTCCCTTTTTAGGTACTACATGCACAGGGCTCACCCACTTACTATCCGAGATCTGATAGATGATTCCTGCCTCAAGTAACTTAAGAACTTCCTTTTTAACAACATCACTCATTATAGGGTTTATTCTTCTTTGATGTTCCCTAGAGGGTTTTGAATCTTCTTCTAGTGAAATTCGATGCATGCATACGGATGGACTTATACCTTTCAGGTCAGAGATATTATATCCTAAGGCTGAGGGATATCTTCGTAAAACGTCTAAAAGTTGGTTTGTTTCCTCTAGGCTCAAGGTAGCACTGACTATAACTGGACGGTTCATCTTTTCACCGAGGAACTCATATCTTAGGTTCTTAGGCAGTTCCTTAAGTTCTAAGGTTGGTTTCTTAGCGCATGGCATAGGACCTGGAGTAAGGGATAAACATTCGTAAAGGTTATCATCGATGTAGGGTTTCTTAAAGTCATCATCTTCTCTTATGAGAGTTGATGGTAACTTGATTGTTTTTATAATTTCTTTTTGTTCTAATTCTCTAACACATTCATCAATGATATCTAAGGCATAACACGAATCTCCCATCACAGGTGCCATAAGAAATTTCGAAAGTATAAATTCTATTTTCTCGTCACCTACCTCAAATGTCAACTTTCCTTTCTTGACATCTATTATGGCTCCTGCAGTCGATAAGAATGGTCTACCTAGAAGGATTGGTATATCATAAGCGTTCCCACTTCGTAGGGTAATGGCATTGGCTTCTCCTCTCGGATTTTGTTGAGGTTGTCCAGGGAATTGTCCTCCAGGTGTAGTCTGAGGGGCTTGGTTTAAAGCTACCTGAGAGATCTAGGTTTCAAGCATCTTTGTATGAGTAACTATTTGGTCAACCTTGGTTCCTAACTGAGTAATCAATTCATTAACATGAATGTTTTGGTTCATGAACTCCTTGTTTTGTTGGGTTTGAGCGGTGATAAAATTATCCATAATTTTCTCAAGGCTCGGCTTTGGTGGTACAGGTTGCATAGGTTGATTTGATCTAGGGGATTGATAACTAGGTCTCGGAGGTGCATTATTTTAGATTGGGTTATTGTTTTTATAGGAGAAGTTCGGGTGATTCCTCCATCCAGGGTTATAGGTATTCGAATATGGGTTCCCTTGGGTGTAGTTCACTTGCTCAGAGTGGGTTTCGTTTAATAGACTACATTCTGCAGATTGGTGTCCTTTGGTTCCACATATCTCACAATCCGACGAAACAGCGACTACAATGTTCGGGTTTATGCACATATGCTCGACTTTAAGGGATAATGCGTCCATTATAGCTTGCATCATGTCTATAGAGCTTAGTTTATGCACTCCTCCTTGGGCTTCCTTCTTCTCAACTGTCGCTCGTTCGACTCCCCATGATTGATGGTTTTGAGCCATATCTTCGATGAAGGCACTAGCTTCAGGATAAGGTTTGTTCATCAGAGCACCGCCTACGGCAGCGTCGATGGTCATCTTTGTGTTATAATGAAGTCCATTATAGAAGGTTTGAATGATTAACCAATTTTCTAAGCCATGATGTGGGCATGCTCATAACAACTCTTTATATCTCTCCCAAGCTTCGAACAACGATTCTCCTTGGTTTTGGGTAAATCTAGTTATATGGTTTCGAAGAATGGCGGTCTTACTCGGGGGAAAATATCTAGCAAGGAATACTCTTCTAAGGTTATCCCAAGTCGTAATGGAATTGGGTGGATGGGAATCTAACCATGATAGGGCTTTATCTCTGAGGGAAAAAGGAAATAATCTTAAACGTATTGCCTCAGGAGAAGCTCCATTGGTTTTAAAAGTGTTTGCTAATTGAAGAAATATTTTTAAATGTTGGTTTGGGTTCTCAGTAGCGAGACCTGCGAATTGTCTCTATTGCACTAGTTGCAACAGGGATGGTTTAAGTTCAAAATTATTAGCTGGGATGGTTGGGTTTACTATACTAGAACTAGGTTCTTCATTAGATGGTTGAGTGAAATCTTTAAGAAATCTTTGGTTTTGATCTTCGGCCATAGCTCTCTTAATTCTATGAAAGAATAAACGTGCGCGAGCATAACGTTCAGGTTCCGCCAGAGGGTATACTAAGCTTAAACTTCCGGTGCTGCGAGTTCTTCGCATTGACCGGCGGGAAATAGCCTAAGTCTAAACGATATAACAACAGGATAATAAAATTTAACGAAATTGGTCCCCGGCAACGGCGCCAAAAACTTGATGCGGTGTTTCGCAATTATACGAACGCGTCAGAGTAATATAAAAGATTGTCGAATCCATAGCGACCAAGTGTCAATCTATCGTTATCTATTATTATGGTGTTTATCAAAGACAATTGAAATAGGCGTTTTTAGGGTGTGCAAGGAAAAGTAAAGTGTTGAATAAATATTAATTAATAAAGACAGGGTCGAATGTAATTCACGTAATCAATTTATAATCCAAGTACTTGCTAATAGAGCTACTTATGGGCAATGTTTCCTACTTTGAAAAGAACTAATTTAACAGGAATTGTCGCTTTTCGCGTATTCAGAACCGAGTTGTACCCCCTAATCAAACCCTCTTATTGTCACTTATAAAAAGGCGCGCATTGCGTTAGAGTAGTAAACCTTTTTTTAAGAAATATAGTATCTTGACTAAGTTGAAAAGTATTATAACCTAGATTTCTTAACCAAAAGAGGTTCTCACGAACCAGACTCTAAACTCATAAACGCGTCCAAAAATAGTTTTAAAATCTCTTTTCTTCTTAAGTTAAAAACTCCTAATGAACTAAACAAAGTGCTTTCGCTGTTTTTGAAATAGTTAAAAACAATTAAGTTTAGATAGACGTTGGACGACTTTCGATCTTACCCAAGGGAATTGAAGTGCGGGAAAACTTAAGTTGAAAGTTAAAATAGCCCTTAAGTGGTTCTACGAACAATTGTACGGATTATCGGTTCAATTACGATTCTTACATTCTAACCTTATAGATTTAGTTAGACATGGTAAAGTAAAAGTGCATTAATTTAAATAAAAGTAGTGTGAGTGCGGAAAGTAAATAAAAGTAGTGCGAGTGCAAGCAAATAAATAATTTAAAGCGAGTGCGAGGAAATAAATAATTTAAAGCGAGTGCGGGAAAATAAATAAAGTAAAGCGAGTGCGAGAAAATAAATAAGATAAAGACAAGTAATAAAAACCTGCTCCAATCGGAGGGTTGAATAAATTGCAAAGCGGAAATGAAAATGGCGGCAGGATTAACTTCCTTCCAAAGTGCTCCAAACTCGATTACAGACTCGATTACACAATTGTGGTAACACTCCAATCCGAAGCGGTTACCACTTTATAATACTGAATATATGCCTAAGTGAAACAAAGTTGCTATGAGTTTGCCTCTGCTCTAAGTTTGGATGATTGTAAAAGTGATTTCGAGTTTCTATTTATAAGCAAGTAAAAAGATGGAAATGACAAGGATGCCTTTCAACTTGAAAATGGGAAGGAAAAACTTTCCTCTTGTGGCGCCCGCCACAAGGCCATGGCGCCCGCCACAAGCACAAAATGAGGTGCCTTAGTGGATGTAGTGGGGAACGTGGAAGTTGAGGGAAGTTGAGCTTGGACACGTCATGGCAGGGTCTATCGCGCCAACCATGGGGTAGGCCACAAGTACAAAATGGTGAATTTTAGGGTTTTTAGCTCTTTTTCACTCCTTTTCTCGATCGGGGCTCCGATTAAAGTAAAAACCTAAAAACAAAGAAAAACATAGCAATAACACAACAAAATGATAATAAAACAACTAGAATGCATGTGAAATCAGAGTCAAAAATACAGTAAATTTCAGTGTTATCAATGTTCTAAAAAGTTCCCATAGTCTTAATTACATCTATCAAATATTATAGGTCAGGATGACTGACTCATCAACCCATAATATTCTCAAGAGAAACTCGTCTGAGTGTAGTATCGCCTAACAACTGTTATCAGGTCTACGCCTGAACAGTCTCTGCACTACGTCCTAAATAAGATAAGTTGGGTTAAATGTTCTACGATCCTCAGCTTCTCGGACCCCAAATCAAAGAAAGTAATGCCTAAACACAAATAACTTGTGTGACATTAGTAACTCCAAAAGGGTCTCCACTGAGTAGATGGGTTTCAAGCCAAATTGTTAAGGACTACTCCTCATAAGTTGAACATGACTATACCATCCTCTTATCTTAATTACACTCATGTTCGGGTTAGAACTTATCTCACCACTCAGAGATCACCAAGCACAACAGATAGATTATTTCACACAAACAAGTATACAAACATTAAATATACAAATATATACACATAAAAAGCAGGCTAAACCCACTGAGGACTACTCCCTAGCAGAGTCGTCGCTTAATATCTGTAGCGGTAAATTCATGACCATCAAACTATAGATAAGTTTAACGTCAATAAAACCAGAGTCGCCACCGCGCTTTTATTGTTTCTAAAGGAAAAGGGAAAAGTATGAACAAAACCTAAAGATAAGAAGTTTTCAAAACAAAACTAATAAAATGCCAGAGATTATAGGTAAGGGGGTTGGTTACACAGAGGGAAGGTGTTAGCACCCAAAGTGTCCTAGGTACTCCTAGGGAGCCCTTTTTATGTGTGTATCTGTTTTTGGTATAAAATATGTTTGAGAAACATAGAGTGTGGGGATGAGAAAAGATTTCGTTGATTATATTTTTGTGTTTGACAAGACCTTCGGATTTGTGCCTAAGTACCAATGTAAAAATGAGGGATCAAAACCTCTTAGTTCGTGGTAACAATTTCAAAATGAGTGGATTGCTTTTAATCAAAATTTAAGTTTAAAAGAGGCACCAATTTCTATTTGTCTTTTGAAATTTTAAGTCAATATGGTAAAGTTCATTTACAAATTTGATCTATGAAAAGAGTTTATAAAATGCAATGGCATAAGGCCAAAGTTTCTTATTTGAAATAAAGTCTATGTTTTGAAATCACAAGCAAATAAGGTTTTTGAAAAGGGGGAGATATTTGAAATTTAAGAAGTGGGAGAAGATGAAGAGGCTAACCTAAGCATAAAATTAAAAGTTAAGAGTTGAAAAGATCTGACCAATGGGATGCAATCCAACAGACAAGAATGTCATATAGAAAACCGACTTTCCCTTTGGACTTTAAATCAAGAAAAATATCCACAAGAAATTAGCAATATGAAGATCAAGGCATCAAATAAAGATAGCCACATCCATGCAAGCAATTCCATAGCTACCATTCTTCTTTGTCTTCTTATGTATCAGATGAAATACTCCTTGATTAACTCGGAATAAAGCATTAGGCATAAGATCAAAATAATAGTTGTGTCAAGATCATGTAACAGATGAATTCAAGTGGATCCCAATACTTGCATCAGATGAAAGCTCAAATCATAATGCTTGGTCTCAGAAATGTTGGCATTGGCCAAGTCCTTTTGCATATGGAATGTTGCCTAATCCTAAGTCCAAAATTTCAGATGAAACCCAACAGTCCACACAAACATTTTTTAGTATTTTGTTGTTTATTAAGTATTTTAATGTCTAAAGAACACAAACACAAATAAGATATACAAACAAATATATACAATCATAATATATGGCTCAAATGAGCAAAGTGAAAATGGTATAAACATAAACAAGTTAATGAAACGAAAATGGCAATGAATGGTGAATGACTTGAAATTAAATTGCATAAAGTAAATGACTTGAAGGTAAGTCAAAGTTAATAGTAGTTAGTTTTAGTCAAAGTTAATTAGATGTTAATGGAGTTTTGCTTTTCAATTGATTTAGTCATTCTTTGGAGAACACTCAACCATCTATTCACAAGTATGGATCCTTGAACCAAGACATATTCCAAAAGGAAGGAAAAAGGCCAAGTTTCCACATAATACCATGAAAGATGGGAGACATAGAATCTCACTTACTAGAATGCTATGACTTTAGGGTCAAATTTAGCTCTATGTTAAGCAATCGTAATTGGACTTATGTAGAAGTCACAACTATCTGAGGTCGGGCAATAAAAATTTAGGTGCTAATGTATGTTAGAGATTTGGTATAATGAATCAAACTCCTAAAACATATCACACACTTAAAAAAGATCAAAAGGATGGACCTATCTCATCCATACTTGTATTGGTACATCTAACACGAGGTTATTGATGAGCCAATTAGCCTTAGGATCTTGAGATTTCATTGATCAATGAAAGGGATGGGAAAGAATGGGATTGAAGATGAAGAGGTATGGGAGATGACAGAAACACAAATTGGTCATGGGAGGAATTTTATCAAATTAAAATCATTCATTCATTTTGAGAGATGAAATGTACATTTCATCAATCCCCTAAATCCAATGATTTTAACTCAACAAAAGTCAAATCAACCTTGACCAAGGCCCAAACACATAGTCAAACATCACAAGTCAACAAAAATGGCTCAACATAATTTTTACGCAATTAATCAATTAAAAATCAAATTAAAAATACATTTTAATTTAATTTAATTTGGTTAAAACCTTAAATCTCTTCAAAACACCAAATAAATGTCCAAGAGATTTATCCTAGGTGAAACAAGGTCAAATGACCTTAGACAAAAAATTTCATGATTTTTGAAAAGTCAGAAGTATTTTTAAACAATATAAAATATGCACGAAAACATTTACTTTATGAAAAATATCAAAATTAATCCAAAAAATAATTTTAATTTCGAAAATTAAAGAGGAAAATATTTAAATATTTTTGGTGAAGGTCCCATATTTTTTGGATTAAAAATGAAATTATTATGAATTAATCAAAATAAATGGATTAAATCGAAAATCAGAAAATACAAAAAAACAAAGGCCATCAGATCTCCCTCATTAATTAAGGTGGAAGATCAGATGGCCACGCGCGTGTCATCCATGGTACACCCTAGTCAACGCGTTGTAACATTGGTAATTAAAACCAAAGGCCATGATTAAAACAATTTAAATATATCTGATGGTTGAGAGGCGTGACAACACACCACCAGAGCTAGGGCTCTGATCTTCTTCTCCAGTGGACCTCAACAGACTGGTCCACCATCAGCAATCACTAAAATAAAAAACAAGGACATGGATTCAAAGAAAAAATGCCCAGGAGCTCGAATCTGACCTCGATTTTCTCCAATTCCTAGTATATAGAAAGATACAATGATTTGAATTTTGAGGATCATGAACTGAGTTGCTTCGATTTAACCTCAAAGCAACTCAATCTTGTTGCCTACATTGGTAAGACTTCAGACAACAAAAAATCACAAAGAATTATAAAGAATTGAGTGAGAATCAAAGAGATGAAGTTTCTGAAAAATCACCTTCGAGTTGCTTCAAATTAACTTGATTTTGATCTTGATTTGCTTGCTTTCTCTTCCTCTTGCTTGCAGAAGCCAATTGAGATGAAAAGGGAAGTGAATTTCTGGAGTTTGAACTTCGAAACAGAAGATGAAGTTCAAGCTCGATTTCAAAAGAAATCTTCAGAAATTTTATGGAATGTAGGGTTTGGATTGGTCTGGCAAAGCTTGGGCAAGGTATTCCTTAAGTTCTGATCACAATGCACTCCTATTTATAGCCTTGGCAATTGATTTCCACACACTATCTCTCAAATGTTCAAAAATAACAAGTTTCTTCATGAGCTAGTATGGGCATGCACAAAACCCAAACAATAATTTGCAAAGTTCCAAAATCATGCATAGGTCATGCTAAAAGTGTTGCATTAAGCCATGAAAAGTTGGAATGAGTTTGATCATCAAATTCTTCCAAATGGTACCACACATTGCACCTATGCACAAGTCCTTCAATTTTGATCCAAATGAGATGATCTTGGACTATTTGGAAAGGTGAGATCAAGGGGTACAACTTTCTTGTTGAACACTTTTCCATTTGAAGCTCGGATCATGCTGAAGTTTGAGGTGGAAGTTTGGAAAATCAAACATATTTGAAAACTTTCTAAGTACCAAGTAAAATGCTCACTTCTTCCACCTTGAATAACTTTTGCTATGGACTTCAAATGGAAAACATTCCTTCATAAAAGTTGTATCTATTTCAAACCTCTTCAGTTTGGGCATAAGCTTGACTTAATTTGGATTTGGCATGGAGAAGTTATGCATTTTAGAAGTTGAGGAAAATCACTTGTTCAATGGTAATGGCCCAAAATGACCTATAATGTTTCCTCTTGCCACATGCATTTTAAAGTTGAATTTTAACTTCCTTAAAACATAAAAGTTGAAGTAGACATCTTTAATTTAATCATGGACTTTAATGGATTTCATATCATACAAATTGAGCAAGTTATGGTCTTGGGAAGTTGACCTCCAAACTTGGGTTCAAACAAAATGACTTATAATCATTCACCATAAAAAATGACCTTAAAAGCAAAATTAGCTCTTGACTTAAACATGAAATTTTTTTGGAATGGAATTTTGAATAACTTTGCTCTTGGAATCATTTTCATATGACAAAACTTTGGTATTTTGGTTAGTGAATAATGAAAGACAAAGTAGTATACAATCAAAATGTGCTTGGTGACCTCTCCCAATGCAATCCCAATGAATGAGGGGTAAGGAGGGTACCAATGTATATGATGAGATATCATGAGGGATCTTAGGGTCAAATTTGGTGTCTTACACTCTGTAACTAAAATTGATTCTCTATTCTTTTAAATATTTATTTCGACCATTATCAACTAATTTGCATCTGATATTTGTATGCGAGGTAAGGCCTCAACTGATTTTCCTTTTGATGCTGAAATCGAAAGAACTTTGTGTGCAAGACTCAAACAAGCTCGATTAGCTAGACTGGAATCAGAAGAAGAACAACCTTCCATTCATTCAGGTTCAGACTTAGGTTCGGAGAGAGAGATTGAAAGAATGTTGGGTGACTACGGAGGCGCAAATGCACCAACCGGAAGATTAACAATTGTCAACCAACCGGTGAATGTGGCTAATTTCCAGCTACATCCAAGTACTATTAATCAACTTGAAATAAAGCATTTCACTGGAAAGGTAAATGAAGATGCAAACAAGCATTTGCAGAGGTTTCTGACCATGAGCAACACTCTCAAAATTGATGGTCACACGGAGGAAGCTAAGAAGTTGAGAATGTTCCCGTTCACCTTAGCAGAAGAAGCCGAAGAATGGTTTCTATTCTCTCCTAGCCGGTAGCATTACATCATGGGAAGAGATGGAAAAGGCTTTCCTAAATGAGTATTTTCCAGCGTCGGTTTTTTCTAAGGAAGAGGTATGAAATTCTGAATTTTAAGCAGAAAGAAGGGGAATCTTTGGGAGACGCCTACAAGAGATTCAAAAGGGTCCTAGTAGCCTGCCCAACTCATCATATGGATCCAACAGAACAAATGCAGATGTTTGTAAATTGTCTCAAAATAAAGACCAAACAGTTGATTGATACCGTAGCCGGTGGCACAACCAATTTCTCAACAGCCACCGGTATCAAAAAGATCATTGAAGTAATTATGACTAATGAGCACTTGGAGCTGTACAACAGATGTGTAAGTAAACCGAAAGGGGTTATCAATTTAAAGCTGGAAACCAATATAATCCGTATAGAAGATACTATCGCTGCCGAAGTAGAGAAGAAGCCGAAGGCGATGAATATAGGTACCCAACAGGTAGCTCAAGTCCAACCTGCTCCTATTGTTTGTTGTGAGATTTGTAATGGACCGCACCAAATAGTGTATTGTTTTGCAACTCCTCAACAAGTTAAGGAAATCAAATTTTTGAAGCAGAATAATCCCTATTACAACACGTACAATCTGGGTTGGAAGAATCATCCCAAATTCTCATGGAAAGATCAGAAAGGGAACGCTCCTCAACAAGGTCAATACCAAACTCAATATCAACAACAACAGTAATGACAAGCCCCTAAGAAAGTTGATTGAGAGCTTGCCATTGAAATAATGGCAGCTCATAGTGTTCAATTACAAGAAGAAATAAGAAACATTCATAAAAATACTACCGCATCCATAAAAAACTCTTGAAGTTCAGATGGTTCAAATAGCACAACAATTAGCCTCGAGTTCTCAAGCACAAGGTTCTCTACCTAGTGAAAGTGTGACAAATCCTAGAGAGCATAATAATGTTAGTGTTGTGACAATGAGAAACGGTAAATCTGATGAAGTCCTTGAGGAGACAGTTGAAGATGAAGATCAATTGATTGAAGTGGATCTTGAGAACAAGGAAAATGAAGCTCTGAGGGAAGAATTGGTTGCACCGAAACAAGTGGTGAAAGAAAAAGTCACTAAACCAAAGCCAGTCATTAAGCTTCCCTTTCCCGCCACTAAACCAAAAAGGGGCAACATGAGAAAAAATTTGAGAAGTTCCTAGAGTTGTTCAAGAAGCTAGAAATCAACATTCTGCTTTTGGAAGCACTTGAACAAATGCCTACCTATGCCAAGTTCATGAAGGGCGCCATTTCTAAGAGGCGTACCATTGACACCAACCCGATTATTCTAACCGAAACATGTAGTTCTATTTTGCAGGGTATGGAGATCCCAACGAAGAAGAAAGATCGAGGAGCTATCATTATTCCTTGCACCATCAGAGATAGGTCATTCAAAAAAGCTCTTATTGTTCTAGGATCCAGTGTGAGTCTCATGCTATTACCCATTTACAAGAAACTGGGTATAGGGGTTGTGCAAGATACCAGTATGACACTCCAATTCGTCGATCATTCGATTAAGAAACCTTATGGTATTGTTGAAGATGTTATAGTGAAAATTGACAAGTTTGTATTCCCGGTGGATTTCGTGATTCTAGAAATGCCCGAGGATGAAGAGATTCCTCTCATTCTTGGGCGACCCTTTTTAGAGACTAGAAGATGCTTGATCACATAGAGGAAGGTACTATGACTTTGACCGTTTATGAAGAGGAATTAAAAATTGATGTTCGAAACACCATGAAATACAAAGATGATATTGACACCAGTCATACAATAGAGGTTCTGGATCAAGTGATTACTTATGATAGTCGTTTGAATGCACCACAATTACCTTTGGAAAGAGTGTTGAGTTTGTCCATTTTTGACAGTGATAAAGAAGTGGACAATGGGGAATCCGAAGTGTTGGCCATGATGGACGCACAACCCCCTTAGACAGGATCTCGACCACACTGGTGGTAATATTTACGATTACCTCAATCATGTGAGGAGAATAAAGAGTCCAAGAAGGGGACGAAGTTGAAACAACTTCCCGAGAATTTCAAATATGTCTTTCTCGACTCTGAAGGTAAATGCTCGACTATAATAAATTCGAGCCTCAAAAGTATCCAAGAAGAAAAACTCATCCAAGTCCTGAAAAAATACAAAAATGCTATCGGATGGGTAATTGAGGACTTGAAAGGTATTAGCTCTACAATGTGCATGCATAAAGTTCTCATGGAAAACGATCACAAACCGGTGGTCCATCCCCAAAGAAGACTTAACCCAGCAATGAAAGAAGTGGTTCGGAAAGAAGTGGTGAAATTGTTAGACGCAGGTCTTATCTACCCTATATCTGACAGCCCATGGGTGAGTCCGGTGCATGTGGTCCCCAAAAACAGAGGAACCACCGTCATAAGAAACGAGAAGAATGAGTTAATCCCTACAAGGACATTTACATGTTGGCGCGTATGTATTGACTGCAGGAGGTTAAACATCGCGACTAGAAAGGAGCACTTCTCGTTGCCATTCATTCATAAAATGTTGGAAAGGGTAGCCGGTCATGACTACTATTGTTTTCTAAATGGATACTCTGGGTATAATCAGATTGTTGTTGCTCTGGAAGACCAAGAGAAGACAACATTCACACGCCCTTATGGTCTATTTGCATACAAAAGAATTCAATTAGGACTGTGTAATGCTCCAGCAACTTCCCAACGTTGCATGACTTCCATCTTTGCTGACATGCTTGAAAAGCATATGGAAGTGTTCATGGATGACTTTTCGGTCTTTGGATAGTCATTTGATAACTGTTTAACTAACCTTTATCTTGTTTTAGACAGGTGCCAGGAAACAAATTTGATTCTGAACTGGGAGAAATGTCATTTCATGGTGCGAGAAGGAATAGTCTTGGGTCACAAAATTTCATACAAGGGAATTGAAGTCGACTAAGCAAAAGGGGAGGTGATATCTAAACTCCTGCCTCCGGTTAACGAGAAAGGTATTAGGAGTTTCTTAAGACATGTGGGTTTATACCGCAGTTTCATAAGAGATTTCTCTAAAATAGCCAAACCGCTTACCACTATATTGGTCAAGGATAAGGCTTTTGCGTTCAATGAAGAATGCACCACAACTTTTGAGACATTGAAAAAAAATTAGTATCAGCACCAATTGTTATTGCCCCAGATTGGTCTCTCCCGTTTGAGATCATGTGTGATGCTAGTGATATTAGTGTATGGGAATTTCTAGGACAGTGGAGAGAGAAGTTACTACATGTTATTTACTATGCTAGTCATGTGTTGAACCCTGCACAGATGAACTATGCAACTACTAAGAAGGAGTTGTTGGCCGTGGTTTATGCATTTTACAAATTCCATAAATACCTGTTAGGATCGAAGGTTGTCGTTTATACTGACCATGCTGCTTTGAAATATTTATTTGCTAAACAAGATTCTAAGCCAAGGCTTCTGAGGTGGATCTTGCTCCTCCAAGAATTCGATGTGGAGATTAGGGAGAAAAGGGGATGTGAAAACACTGTAGCCGATCATTTGTCTCGAATGTCGCCAATTAAAGAAATGGAAGACAAGAGACCAATAAAGGATGAGTTTGCTGATGAACACATCCTAGCTGTCATTGGTATCCCGTGTTTCGCAGATTATGTGAATCATTTGGTAGGTGGTGTAATCCCTAATGATTTTGATTCTAACAAGAAGAAAAAGTTTTTACATGATTGCATGTTCTACTTGTGGGATAACCCATTCCTTTACAAGAGAGGAGTTGATGGGCTAGTTAGAAGATGCGTCCCAGAGGAAGAACAAAGGGATGTGCTTAGAGCTTGTCATGACTCGGAATATGGAGCACGCTTTAATAGTGACAGAACAGCAGCTAAAGTCCTTCAGTCGGGTCTATATTGGCCCACATTGTTCAAAGATGCCCAAGACATAGTCAAGGAGTGCGACAAATGTCAAAGAACAGACAATATTTCTAAGAGGAATCAAATGCCGCAGAATGCAATGCTGGAAGTCGAATTGTTTGATGTGTGGGGAATAGACATCATGGGACCGTTTCCACCCTTATTTGGAAAGAATTACATCTTGGTAGCAGTGGACTATGTGTCAAAGTGGGTGAAAGCGGTGGCATTTCCCACTAATGATTCTAGAATGATAATGACTTTTCTGAAGAATAATATTTTCTCGAGATTTGGAGTACCGAGAGCACTTATCAGTGATGAAGGTACTCATTTCTTAAACAAACTGATGGAAAATATGCTGAAGAAATATAATGTTAAACACAAGATCTCCACCTCATATCACCCTCAAGCGAGGGGCCAGGTCGAAGTGTCCAATAGAAAGATAAAGAAAATCTTAGAAAAGAATGTTTGCGCATCTCGAAAAGACTGGGCAATGAAGCTGGAAGATGCATTATGGGTGTACAGAATGACATTCCAAACGCTTATAGGTATGTCCCCCTATCAGTTAGTTTATGGTAAAGCTTGTCACTTGCCACTCAAGTTGGAGCACAAAGTGTTTTGGGCTTCCAAATTCTTAAATTATGATCTTGCCAAAGTTGGTTAATCCCGAATTCTTCAACTCCATGAGCTAGAAGAGTTTAGGAATCAAACTTATGAGAATACCAAACTATATAAGGAGAAGACAAAAAAATGGCATGATCAGAAGATTCAGAGAAATGAGTTTGTGGAGGGGCAGTTGGTACTCTTGTTTAATTCCAGGTTAAAACTCTTTCCAGGAAAGTTTAAATCCAGATGGTCCGGTTTGTTTTTGGTTCATAGAGTATTTCCCCATGGAGAAATAGAACTTAAAAATCAAAGTAATGGGAACACATTTAAGGTGAATGGACAAAGATTGAAACATTACTACAAAGGGCAGGAGAGTGGGTTGATAGACAATGTTCGTCTCAGAGGATAAGAGGGACGACCGTCGAGTCATGCGACGTTAAACACAACGCTTTGTGGGAGGCAACCCACGGTGTTAAATTCTAATGATTTCAGTTGTTATGGTGTGGTTCATTTATTTTTGTTTCTAGGTTTGCACAATAATCGCATAGGACAGAAGGAGAGGTTTGAACCCAACCAACAAAATACAGTTTGCTTGAAGAGCAAGGACAGACAGGTGGAAAGATGATTTTTTTTGGGAAAAAACAGGGTCCTGACACGGGTTCCCATGTCAGCTGACATGGCCCGTGTCAAGCAATGCCCATCAGGATGATTGAAGTTTCCAATAGGTTGACACGGTCGCCCGTGTCAACCCTATTGTAAGAAGGGTGGAAAAACATAACCCTGACACGGCCGCGCTATGTCACGTGACACGACCCGTGTCAGGCAGTGCGGGGCAGTTTTTTTTTTCTTTTCAAATCCCCTTTGTGTGGTCCCCACTCGGATTTTTCACCAATAAACACCATTTTAACTCATCATCACTCCTATTAATCATATTTTTATTACTTTTCTCTCTCTTTCTCACTTAACCCTCCTTCTTCCTCCATTACTTTTCATTTTTCTCCATAGCCTCCACCATCAAATCTCATTCCTTTACCACCATAAACCGTCCAAATCACCGACTCACTTCACGAAAGATGCTTCATTTTCCATCCTCTACAAGTACACGATAATCTTTTCTCCTAACTCCATACTTTATTTGTGCTCAAAATTTTTGTAGGGACCA
Source organism: Lathyrus oleraceus (assembly GCF_024323335.1). Classification (NCBI taxonomy): domain Eukaryota; kingdom Viridiplantae; phylum Streptophyta; class Magnoliopsida; order Fabales; family Fabaceae; genus Lathyrus; species Lathyrus oleraceus. The sequence continues at coordinate 391,800,392 of NC_066585.1, forward strand.
ACCATGCCGCCTAGATGAATTGCTAAGGGAAAGCAAATTGAGGTTGAACCGTCAAGGCCTCGGAAAAGGACCATTCACCATCCAAATTCTCACGACATCATTTTCGACAACCCGGAGCATGAGAGGCGTTACTCATCTCACGTCAAGCGTAAGATAACTCCAATGAGATATTTATGCTCTAACACTCTAGCTCAATTGGGTCTGTCTGAGGAATTGGATATAATGTTTCACATGCTAGGCATGCTAGAACTTGTGCACTGTGAGGCGCCTACGTTCAAGCGAATTACTTTAGAATTTTTGAGTATTATTGAGGTTAAGCTGAAGACGGGATGGACAGGTACCACGATGTACTATGGTGGCACTATGCATTTCAGGTTATATAACATTGACCATGAGTTGACAGTTAAGTAGCTAGGTGAGATCCTCCGCTTACCCTTGTATGGCCCGGAGTCGTTTTGGATAACTTTGATGCTAAAACTTTTTGGTTGGCCATAACGGGTCGAACCGATTATGTGGCAAAGAGGGCTAAAGCATCTGGCATTCAGAACCCCTATTTCTGCTACGCTCAGAAAGTACTGGCTTTCACACTCTTTGGTAGGGGTGATAGTACTGATGTGGCTACCCAAAGGGAGCTATTCTTTCTGTTTTCCATGACAAACAGGGTTGTTGTGAGCGTTGCAGCATTTGCAGCTGACTACCTCAGTAGATTGGGAAGAGCTGCTCAGGGGGGAATCTCCATTGGGGGTATAATCAAACAGATAACCCACCATTTTGGTTTTGACCCTGCTTCCCTGAATGAGACACCAATGTCAAGTAAGAATAAGTTGGACATGAACGCTCTAGTTCATAAAGGTATGATATCCAAAATCTTTGATTATTATGCTTGGATGAGTTCTAGTCAGTTTATCATGGCCCTACCTGGCCCTGCAAGGATAAGCATTTCCGACACTTCTAATTGGTTATATGAGAGTGTCGTCCACGACGATATGGAGGAGCATAATGCTGAACCTTTTGTTACAGGTGACCACCACGAGGAAGATGCGCAGAAGCAAGAGCAGTTTGTCCCTCAGCACGAGGACACCCCGTATACAGGTGTCGGGTCGTCATCTATGACACCGGACCAATGGTCGTGGATACATACTGATATCGGTGATCTCCGAGCGGACCAGGCACGCCAAGGAATAGAGCAAGCTCGTCAAGGGCATTTATGAATGAGATGCATGCGTTGATACAACAGTTAATATTACAATTTGCTCCGCCGCAGTAAGGTTGTGTGAGTTCCCCCTCAATCATGGATTAAACATTGTGGTCAATGTTTGGTTCAAGTGGCGGGGGGGGGGGGGTTATTACTTTTAGCATTATTATTGATTCCATCATTGTCTTTGAATGATTGTTATATAACCTGAAACCTCTACTATTGATGGAATATCAAGTAAAATTGCCTTATTACTCTTCGGAATTATCTTCCTTCTCTGCTCACAATCTGACAAGATATAACACTTGCTACCAAAAATATGGAAGTACTAGACAATTGGCTTTCTCCATTTTCATAGTTCATACTTAGTGACTTTGGTTCTAGTTCTTATTGTCACACAATTATGAATGTGGCAAGTTGTGTTCATTGCTTCAACCTAGAAATAGTAAGGTAGGTTCTTGGCAGGCAACATAACTGTAATTGACTCTTTTAGGGTCTTATTCTTCCTCTCAACCACTCCATTCTGCTAAGGTGTGATAGGTGTTGAGAATTCATGGCCAATCCCTTCGTAGGAATAAAATTCACATAATTTAGAGTTTTCAAACTCTTTGCCATGATCACTTCTTATCCTCACTACCCCATTCCCTTTTTATCTTTGGATATGTTGCCATATACCTTTGAAAACATCAAAAGTGTCAGATTTTTTTTTGATAAACTTGACCCAAGTGTACTTAGAGAAATCATCCATACACACAAAGACATATATTTTTCTCACCCAGAATTTTAACTTGCTTAGGCCCCATGAGGTCCATGTAAAGTAACTCTAAATTTTTTGTGGTGTCAAGATGCTAGAGCTTCTTATGTGACATCTTGGTCTGCTTTCCTATTTGGCATTAACTATTATAGTAGGGATTTAACTCTTATGCATTTGATTCTTCCTCTAGCTCCATCACCAAAGGTAACATAACTATTATAGTAGGGATTTAACTCTTCAAGATAGATCTTTACACCGGTCATGTGCCTTGAGCATCCACTATTAAAATACCAAACTTCTCTCGAGGAAACTCTAAGAGATGTATGAGCTATAATACAAGTGACAATTTCCTTGGGTTTCCACACTTTCTTGTATGAACAAGATTTGGTTATGAATCTAACATTATGCTTTGATGATAACAATACATAGACTCTTAGAGAACAATTTTGTAACCTAATTATTTTGCTTAGTGCACGAATGCTAGATCGAAGTTCTGACTCTGATAGAATGACGCGTGACGTCATCAGATTTTGAACCTAGTGCACTCTGATATTGAGATGTGTGTTTTACAAGATAATCAAGCTCTAGATTCTATACTCAACGCTTTTGAACTCTACTAATCCAAAGCTTTATGATTCTGAAGCTTCTGACATTGTTAAGCTATGATTTCTTGCGCTCAAACAACTTTGATGAGTTGTGTCACCTGACTCTTAAGACCAGGTTCTAATGAACCTGATCAAGATTCTGAAGACCATGTTTATAAAGATTCTCTCAACCAGACTCTTACTCTTCTTTTATGCATGCTTCATTACCTATCTATTAGAAGCCCCTAAATATTATAGATAAGATCAAAAAGGTTTTATGTGAGAAAACAGTACACGGTACAAGATCAAGTAATCCTTCCACTACACTTATTTTGTGGGCTAAGGATTGCATTATTGTACCATTTTGTCTCCCACTTTCACAGACCGTTATGCAAGAACACAACTACATTTAAGCATGTCAATTCTACCCTCTAATAGATCTCTTTATTTCCTATATAAAGAAGACTTGGAAGAATGGAATAATGTCACACTCTAAGAGGTTATCATATACGTAAGTAGTGCATTTTGTGAAATATTTGAGAGAAAAGAAACATAGACACAAGGAAGTTTTGTTCATACTCTTCATAGAATATATTTTGGGTGATATACTTGTAATTCATTTGTGTATTTTGCTTAATTAGAAGCATTTTGTAAACACACTTTGTATCTCAATCTTTGTGATTGTATTTTTTTGAGTGACCAGGGTTAGTCAGAATTACTCAAGACGAAATTGACAGTTGGTCTTTGTGTTATTATCAAGTTTGATTATAATGGATTAAGTCTTTGTGATAAGGTAAAATCACCTTGGTGACTGGATTGGAGGAAGCTTTGTTAACATCGAACTAGGATAAAAATAATTATGTTCATTATTTTTGTTATTTGTTTTCTGTTTATATGTTTGGGTTGCGAAAGTTTTATTTCTTGAAACCCAATTAAACCCCCCCCCCCTCCCGCACCTTATTGTGTTTACATTTCCTTCAATTGGCATCAGATCTTCGGTTCTCGTATTGATTGAGTATCAAAATCTTCACCGTGTCAGATAAATATCCAGACTTATGAAACAATATGGCAAGAATTCCTCCACCAGCTGAACTCGCTAGTAACAATGAAAGAGGCCTCTATAGTGCAAAACCCCAGTCTTTGATGGAGAAATTTTTTACTATTCTAAAGATAGAGTATACATTTTTTTCTTGGTCATGATGTGGATCTATGAGATATGATAGTTGAAGCTAGCAAAATATACTCGAACGCATCACACGTTCGAACATACAACAGAGTCTCCATCGAACTTTATTTATTCCCAAAAGAAAGGGAAAACATTGATAAAACCCGGGGGAAGAGAAATGGGTAAGGAAGTCGGTTATGCAAGGGGAAGGTATTAGCACCACTCACATCCGTTGTAATCAACGGTAACCATTTTGATTTTTATAATCTTGAATGGGTGTTACTATCTAAAGGTTACTCACGAAAGAATGAAGGGAAAACAAAAATAATAGATAAAGTGCTCGATGAGGATTAGGGCCCTCATAGCTACGTATCCTTATAGTGCAGTAAGGAATTCAGAGCTCCATAGTTCATAGAACCAGTGGTGGGAGGTGAAAAGAAGTTATGATAACAAATATGGTTTGAACCAAAGGACTCATGTGGTTTAACTCCAAAAAGGGATGAAATATGAACCCAAGAGGAAAACTGGCATGAACCATATGTGGGGAGCTTGAGGCATGTAACCACTATATATGGTCAGGCTGGAAACACAGGGAATTAAGTGTTTGACATCAAGGAAAACATCTCTCGGTTTAAAGGCAGATAGTGAATGGAGCTAAAAAAGATAGTGTTTTTGGCTCAAAGAAAGAGTATATCACATGGAGTGAATCAAGGTAGAAGGTATTGAACAAATATAATGATTAATGGTCCATGAAGGTGAATGGACTGATATAGAAAAGTAACAAAAGTAGAAGAAATGAAGGATTTGGTAAAAGTGACTAAAGCATGTATAATTTGGAACCAATGGTAAGTGTATTACTAGGATCCATAGAGGAAATGGTATTTGAAACACCGAGTAATGGTGGAATGAACCAATATGTGGGGAGCCTGAGGCATGTAACCACTGTATATGGTTGGTCCAAAGGCGAGGAATTAAGTGTTTGGCATCAAGGCAAATATCTCTTGGTACAAAGGTGGACAATCGCCCTAATAAGGTATATATGGAATTCCAAAGAAAACTGATATTTGGTTCGTAAGAAAGATAGTGTGTGATCGATGAATGGTTATGATTGAAGATAAATATTGAATCATGAAAGATATGAATGGATCTATAAGGCAGAAGAATGAATAATTTTTCTCGCCAAGGATTCGCATCCTCGTGCCTACTTATTCTCATCATGCAATAAGAAAGTCAGAGGTCCGAAGTTCATGGAATTATGAAAACAAAGATAAGAGATATTGGTAATGATGAAATATCTAACTTATACCAAAAGGAAATGGTAGCACGAGGACCCATCAAGGTAAATGAACTTTGAACCCAAGGGTAAAGGTGGCAAAAACCAATATGTAAGGGGCCTGATGCATCATACCACTGTATTATAATGGCCAAAATAAAAGGAATTAAGTGTTTGGAATCAAGGCAAACATTTCTTGGTTTAAAAGGTAGGAACTGGAATTTCCCTAAAAGGATAGGTATGGAATCCAAAGGAAAATGATACTTGGTCCAAGGAAATAGTATATCACTATATGGGAGTAAGACCCCAATTTTGACCCTAAGATCCCTCATGAAATTTCATAATAAGCACTAGCATTGGGATCATACCTTGGCATCCTCCTTACCCCTCTCTCATTGGGTTTGTTTTGGGAGAGATCACCAAGCACCATGTGATTGTATCATACTTGTATATTATCATTTTACTAACCAAAATACCAAAAATATGTCTTTGCATTTGCCTAACTCTTTTGTAGGTAGGGAATGATCACATTGATTTATCAAGTCCATATCTAGGGTTTGAGGCCCTCATGACAAAGAGAATAACCATGAACTGATCCAAGAATGGTTATGAGCATCATATATGAGTTCCATTTATTCCTACATGTTATATTGATCAATCATTCTTCAAGATTTTGGAAGTGATTTGCCTTGGAAACCCTAGTTTGACTGGGTATGTTGAGTGACTTCTCCAACAAGATATCTCACCAATTGATCCAAATTCTCAAGGGAGACTTCAAATTTCTTCATCTTATGCATATATGATCTACCATGAACCTAGAAAGTCAATAGAGTTGAAGGTTAGCAAGTTGGTTGGTGGTGGTTGGCCAGATGAATTCATCGGATCAAAACTGGGTCTCCCTAGACCCTATCTCCTACAATTTTAACCATATGAAAATACTTCCAATAGAAAAGTTACTCTAAATGACATTCCAAATAACTTTCATGTTGATACCTAGAGCTAGTTTTTCTTGGAAAATCATTTCTATATTGAAACATTATAGGTCATTTTGTCTAAACCCTAATTTTAAAGTCAACTTCCCTAGGCCATAACTTGCTCAATTTTTATGAGAGGAATTATTTCCAAGTTTCACAATCAAATTCAAGATGTCTACTTTAACGTTTATGTTTGGAGTGAGAGCTAATACAACTTTTATGAGCATGTCATATGAGGATACATTATAGGTCATTTTGGACCTATACCATTGAACAAGTGATTTTCCTCAACTTCAAAAATGGATAACTCTATCATTCTAAATCCAAATGACATGAAATGGGTGAACATTTTGAATGTCTTTGAAAGAGCTACAACTTTGATGAAGAAACATTTCTCATTTGAAGCTCACATAAAAAGTTAAGCAAGGTGGAATATTGAGATATATGGCTTGACACTTAGAAAAATTTTCAACATGTTGAAATTTCCAAACTTCCAAAGAACCCAAGTTCATACATTTTTGATGAAGTTTGCTAGGGCTGCACATGGCTTTAACAGAGCTGCACCATGGAGGAAATCAAATGTCCAAAACTCCATTTCACATTGCCTTGTTAATCAAGCATCATTTGAACTTCAGTACAGTTGCAATTGGATCAAAATGGATTGCTTCATGGGCCTGTACACGCCCATGCAAGCTTGTCCATCATATTGCAAAATTTAGCAAATTTTCAAGTGTGCAATTATCAATCCTAAATGCTATAAATACAGGCCCTTGGAGCTCAATTCAAACACACCTTCCGCGCCAGCTTTGCCCCCCAATTGAAACCCTCTCATTCTAAAGGAAAAGTTGATAATTTTCAATCTGAAAATTGAGTTTGAATCTCAAATGTTTGGAGATTCAAGAACTCCAGGATCCAAAGCCTTGCACCATTGCTAACCACTTCCTGCAAGCTTCTCAAGTTTGATCAGATCGTGTTTGAAGTAAGTAACCTCAAGTTCTACACATCATTGAAGGTAATTTTCAGAAAACTTCATCTCTTCGAGTCTCACTCAATTCTAATCAATTCTCTTGGATCTTTGATTGTCTTAAGTCCTACCAACGTAGGCAAGAAGATTGAGTTGCTTAGAGGTCAAATCGAAGCAACTCAGTTGGCACACCTCAAAATTCAACTCCTCATATCTTTCTATATATGCGGAGTTAGTTAAAATTGAGGTTCGATTCGTTCTCTATGCCATTTTTTTTCCAGATCATGTCCTCCTTTTTTATTTTGGTGATGGTTGAGGGTGGACCAGCCCGATGAGGTCCACCAGAGAAGAAGACCGGAGTTACAACTCCGGCGGTGCATTGGCACGTATCCCAGGCACAAGATCCATTCAATTTGTTTTAATCTTAGGCGTTGGTTTTGATTACCACGCGTGTGGCGCGCTGACTAAGTTCCATCATGGAACGCGCGTTTGTGACCACTTGATATGCCACCTCAATTAGTGAGGGAGATCAAGTGGTCCACGTTTTTTTGATTTTTTTATTTTAATTTTTATTCCTTTGATTTTTATTAATTCATATTAATTTTAATATTGATCCAAAAAAATATGAGAGTTTCAACAAAAAATTTCAAATAATTCCTTTTTCACATTTTGAATTAAAATTATTTTTTGGATCATTATTAATATTTTTCATGATTTAATTGATTTTGTGAATATTTTTAATTGTTTAAAAATAGTTTTAAGTCTTCAAAAATTCTGAAAATTTTTCTCCAAGGGCCTTTTGACGTTGTTTGACATATGATAAATCTCATGGCCATTTATTTGGTGTTTTGATGACGTTTTAGGAATTTGACAAACCGTATTTAATTTAAATGCCTTATTTTAGTATTTTTAAGTTGAATAAATGCCAAATAATTGTGTTGACCTATTGTGATGATTTGTGTAAGTTTGAATCATGTTGTTGGGCCTTGGTTAAGGATGATTTGGCTTTGTTAAGTTAATATAATTGGATTTAGGGGATTGATGGAATGTACATTCCATCTCCTAAAATGAATGAATGATATTAATTGGGTAAAAGTCCTCCTTTGACCAATTTGAGTTTTGATCCATTCCTTTCCCTCTTCATCTTATTCCCCTTATTTATGCATTCATCTCATTTGGCCTATGATATCTCTAAGTCCTAAGGCTAGTTGATTGCAAAATCAACATGAGTATGGATGAGATTAGGCCACCTCTTCTGCATATTCTTTTTGTGTGTGGTATCTTTCATGAGCATAATCCATCATACTATGTCTCTAACATACATTAACACCAAAATACTATTGCCTGGCCTCAAATAGTTGTGATTTCTACATAAGTCAAATTACAATTGCTTAACATAGCGCTAAATTTTTGACACAAAAGGCATAGCATTCTAGTTATTGAGATTGTAAGTCTCCCCTCTTTCATGGTATTGTGTGGAAACTAGGCCTTTTTTCCTTCCTTTGGAAGATGTCTTGGCTCAAGGAACCATGCTTGTGATAAGTGGGTTGAGTGTTCTACGAAGAATGACTTAAAATGAAAAGCAAAAGCAAAAGAATACTAACTTCTAACTCATTAACAACTAACATTTAATTTCAAGTCCTTTTTAGTTCTATTGATTTGCCCTTATTCATATTATTCTAATTGTTTATGTTAATGTCATTTTACCTTTGTCCATTTGGACCATATTGTGTGATAGATCTTGCTTGTGTATATTTTGTTTGTTTGTGTGGTCTTGGACCATTAATGTACATAATAAGAACAAAAACCCTAAAAAACGTTTGTGTGGACTGTTGACTTGATCTTGGACAAATTGGACTTAGAATTTAGGCAACCTCCCTATGCTAAAGGACTTGGCCAATGCCAACTTTTCTGAAACTAAGTGCTTGCAATTCGAAACTTCATCTGATACATCATTCAAGATCCCTTTGAGTTCATCTGCAACATGATCATTGTGAAGCTGTTATTTTGAACCTATGACTTATGGAATTCATCTGATACATGGGCTTAACTTGAAGGAGACCATGGAGTGGCTAAAGCTTGGATGTGGCTATTGATCAGTCACCATTTACATTGAGTTTTCATTATTGATCCGACGCAAAACAGAGACATTCGACACACTGTGCAAGCATTTATGGTACATTTCGAGTTAGTTTTACTTTCGTCATTTTATTTACGGGTTTTTAATCTTTGTTATGTTTTACTTTTTATTATCATGATTTTATGCGTGGGATAACTGTGTTTTTGCCCGACAGATCCAGGTAGAAGAACCAGAGAACTCAGAACAAGACAGTGCGAGATTCCGGCACGCAAAGGAGCAGAAAACCCCGATACAGGAGGCCTGACACGGCCTCCCGTGTCACCTGACACGGGCCGTGCAGGGCAAGGGAAGACAAGTGAAGAAAACAGTAGCCTGACACGGCCACCCGTTTCAGCTGACACGGGCTGTGTCAGGTAGTGCCCTCAACCGTGTCACCCCTGCCATGGGCGTGTTAGCTTAAACAGTAGGTTGACACGGCCACCCGTGTCATCTGACACAGGTCGTGTCAGCCCAAGCCCAAAAATTCCAGTTTTCTCGGGCTTTTCATTCGTCGGGCTTTTTAGAGACATCTTTGGACCTGTCCAACTGCTGTTGGGAATTTTCACTATAAAAGGAGGTCTTTTGCCAAAAGAAAGATCATCTTGGAATACGTAAAAAAACAATATTGTGAAGCAATCAAGTATTACAGAGATCAAGGCATTCGGAGAGCTGAAGATATTCATGAGCGGGAGCGATTGAAGATCAAAGTTATCCGATTACTTGTAATGTGTAATTTTTATCTTGAATTTGTTTTGAACAATATGAGTGGCTAAACCCCCTAATGCTAGGGGGTGTACCTGATTTAGAGATGTAATGAATTTAAGTTTACATTTGCATTTATAATATTGTTTTTACGGTAACCTTTTGATTTGTTTATTTCTTTCTCTTTCGAACCAATTGAGATTGATTTGTGGTTATCAATTAGGCTGGACAGCCATTGATAAGGTTTTCATAAGGTTACTCTACAGTAGATATCACCTAGGACTGGGGATACCCTGTATGAACCAGAGCATTCTTGATATTATACAGCTTAACTTCACCATAATTGGCTATGGACATAGGAATCGGGGTAGATTGATTAAAGGTTTTCTCACCAAGGACTTGGGAGAAAATACCCTTGAGAACTGGTAGTAATTGATATTTGTTGATGTTATAGTAACTCAGAGTTGTTAATGGGATAAATCATACAGCTTCCCTGACATTGTTCCTTTTTCTCTATAAACCCTTATTTTCATATTTATTTACCTCTACTTTTATTATTATATTTTTACACTCAAAAACCAAATTAATACTTTTTGTTTAATTGAATGATAATTTAAACTCAATATTAACGTGCAGTCCTTGAGATCGACATTCGGGGAATTTCCCCATTATTACTATAAAAGGCAAAGTAGTACACTTGCTATTTTCCCGATCAAGTTTTTGGCGCAGTTGTCGGGGACTGCAAAAAATATAGAGTTTAATTTTATTTCAATTAAAATTTTGTTGCTCTGCAATAAAATTATTTTTCTGTCATTTATAATTTACTGATTTGTGTATGCGAGGAGAACCCTCAGCTGAATTTATTTTTGACGCAGAGATCGAGAGAACCCTTCACCGAAGACACGGAGAACAAATAGTGGATCCTACAGAAGAAAGTACCTCTGATCACTCAGAAGTCAAGGAACCAATGGTTGAAGTTCCTCCAATTCCACCTCCTCCACCTCTGGAAAGACTCCTGGGTGACTATGGAGGTGCAAATGCACCGGGTGGTCGACTGACCATTGTTAACCAACCGGTGAATGTGACAAATTTTCAACTGCATCCTAGCATGATCAATCAATTGGAAAGAAAACCTTTCACCGAAAAGGTTAATGAAGATGCCAACAAACACCTGCAAAGATTTCTGACCATGAGCACCACCCTGAAAATTGATGGTCACACTGATGAAGCAAACAAATTAAGAATGTTCCCGTTCACTTTAGCTGAAGACGCGGAAGAATGGTTCTATTCTCTCCCTGCCGGTAGTATCACTTCTTGGGAGGAGATGGAAACTGCATTCTTAAATGAGTATTTTCCAGCATCAGTATTCCTGAGAAAAAGGTATGAAATTTTGAATTTCAAACAGAAGGATGGTGAATCATTAGGAGACACTTACAAAAGATTCAAAAGAATATTAGTCGCGTGTCCCACTCATAATATGGATCAGACTGAACAAATGCAGATGTTTGTTAATGGCCTGAAAATAAAAACAAAACAGTTGATTGATACAGCCGCCGGTGGCTCAACAAATTTCACAATAGCCACTGGTATCAAGAGGATTATTGAAGCAATAGCTGCCAATGAGCATCTAGAGCTATATGACAGGTGTACTAGTCAGCTAGATGGGGTGATTGATCTAAAATTAGAGACAAATAAAATCCGTCTGGAAGACACTGTTGCTGCCGAAGTAGACAAAAAGCTGAAAGCTATGAATATAGGTACTCAACAGATAGCGCAGGTTCAGCCAGCTCAGGCGAGCACTTGTGAAATCTGTAATGGACCTCATCACACAGTCTATTGCTTTGCGACTCCCCAAAAAATTGAAGAGATCAAATTCTTGAAGAAGAATAATCCTTATTCTAACACTTACAACCTAGGGTGGAAGAATCATCCAAACTTCTCCTGGAAAGATCATAGAGGGAATGTTCTGCAACAAGGTACAGGGCAATATCAAACTCAGTATCAGCAACAACAACAACAACAACAACAACAACAATAGGCACCTAAAAAGGCTGAATGGGAGATTGCCATTGAAAAGTTAGCAGCCCACAGCATACAGTTTCAAAAAGAAACAAGGACTAATCAGAAAAACACCACAGCCTCCATCAAAAATCTTGAAGTTCAAATGGGATAGATAGCACAACAGTTAGCTTCAAACTCTCAAGCCCCGGGCACCCTACCTAGTGGTACGGTGACAAATCCGCGGGAACATAACACTGTTAATGCTGTCACAACCCGAAGTCGAAAGTCAACAGAGGAAAATGATATAGAAAAAGATGGATTAATAGAGGTGGATTTAGAAATCAAGGAAACAAAAGTCCAAGATGAAAAAGCAATATCACCTCCTGTCAAAGAGAAGGAGAAGGTTCTTAAACCCATAATCAAACTCCCTTACCCTCCACGACAGAAAAAGAAAAATCAACATGAGAAGAATTTTGAGAAGTTTCTAGAGATGTTCAAAAAACTGGAAATCAATATCCCTTTTTCAGAAGGATTGGAACAAATGCCAATATATTCCAAGTTCATGAAAGACATAATTTCCAAGAAGCGTTCCACTGATACGGAACCGATCATCCTGACTGAAACATGCAGTGCCATTCTCCAAGGCATGAAAATCCCAATGAAAACGAAAGACAGGGGATCGGTTACTATCCCTTGCACTATTGGTGATAGAAAATTCAAGAAGGCTCTAATTGACTTAGGAGCAAGTGTAAGCTTGATGCCACTGTCCATCTATAAGAAATTAGGCATCGGTTCTGTTCAAGATACTCGAATGACCCTTCAATTTGCGGATCGTTCTGTTAGGCGACCCTATGGTATTGTGGAAGATGTTCTTGTAAAAATTGACAAGTTTGTCTTCCCAGTTGACTTCGTCATTCTAGAAATGTCGGAAGATTAGGAGATTCCTCTCATATTGGGAAGACCTTTCTTAGAAACAGGACGGTGTATGATAGATATTGAGGAAGGAACTTTGACCCTCAAGGTCTATGATGAAGAGTTAAAGATAGATGTGAGGAATACAATGCAATACAAAGATGATATCGGCACAAGCAACACTATAGAGATAATCGACCAAGTAATTGCTCAAGAAAATGAACAGCATAGACCCCATTCACCACTAAACCGGGTCTTAAGCTTATCCATTTTTGAAAGTAATGAAGATGAAGAAGAATCTGAGGTGTTTGCTCTGATGGAAAAACAACCTGAATGGAGTAGATCTAGACCACACCGGTGGGAAGATCTAAGACCACCACCATCCGATGTCACTGAAGAACAAAAAAAAGGGTGAATCTGAAGCAGTTACCAACAAATCTGAAGTATGTATTTCTAGACACTGAAGAAAAATGTCCAGCTATCACTAATGCTAGTCTATAGAGTGTACAAGGGGCAGAACTCGTTCAAGTGCTAAAAAAATACAAGGGTGCAATTGGATGGGCAATTGAGGACTTAAAAGGTATAAGCCCTAATGTTTGCATGCACAAAATCTTAATGGAAGATGACCACAAACCGGTAGTGCAACCACAACGAAGACTTAATCCAGCCATGAAAGAAGTGGTGCAGAAAGAAGTTGTGAAACTCTTGGATGCGGGCCTAATCTACCCTATCTCCGATAGCTCTTGGGTGAGTCCAGTTCACGTGGTACCCAAAAAAGGGGGCACAACGGTAGTAAAGAATGAGTTGATTCCAACCTGCACTATTACAGGTTGGAGAGTGTGCATCGATTACAGAAGACTAAACGTGGCAACAAGGAAGGATCACTTCCCGTTACCATTCATTGATCAAATGCTGGAAAGGTTAGCAGAACACGATTACTATTATTTCCTAGACGGTTACTAGGGGTACAACCAAATTGCAGTTGCCCCTGACGACCAAGAGAAGACTGCATTCACATGCCCATATGGTATTTTTGCTTATAGAAGAATGCCATTTGGCTTGTGCAACGCACCGACCACGTTTCAAAGGTGTATGACTTCAATCTTTGTTGGCATGCTCGAAAAGCATATGGAAGTATTTATGGATGACTTTTCAGTATTCGGTTCTTCATTTGATAATTGTTTGACTAACTTGTCACTTGTGCTAGAAAGATGCCAGCAAATAAATTTGATCCTAAATTGGGAAAAATGTCACTTCATGGTCCGGGAAGGAATAGTCTTGGGACACAAGATCTCCAACAAAGGTATCGAAGTGGACATAGAAAAAGTGGAGGTAATAGAAAATTTACCACCACCGGTGAATGAAAAAGGCATCCGAAGCTTCTTAGGACATGTGGGTTTCTACCGTAGGATCATAAAGGATTTCTGCAAGATTGCCAAACTACTGACTAGTCTGCTGGTAAAAGATACCCCGTTCCTATTTGACAAATAATGCAGGAAAGCCTTCGAGGCCTTGAAGAAGGAGTAGGTGTCAACGCCTATAGTTATTGCCCCAGATTAGTCTCTTCCTTTTGAGATAATGTGTGATGCAACTGATAATGCAGTAGGGGCAGTACTAGGGCAACGCAAAGATAAGCTCTTGCTCGTAATCTATTTGGCAAGCCATGTACTAAACCCTGCTCAAATGAACTATGCAACCACTGAAAAAGAACTCTTAGCGGTGGTATACGCGTTTGACAAATTCAGATCCTATCTGCTGGGATCAAAGGTAATTGTATATACTGACCATGCTGCTTTAAAATATCTTTTTGCCAAATAGGAATCAAAGCCAAGGCTGCTACGATGGATCCTACTACTACAAAAATTCGACCTGGAAATCAGAGACAAAAAAGGGTAGTGAAAACACTATTGCTGATCACTTGTCTCGGATGACTCCGATCTAAGAAACAGAAGAAACACACCCCATCAGAGATGAGTTCACGGACATACGTATTCTAGCCGTTACGCATATCCCATGGTTCGCCGATTATGCGAACTTTGTGGTAGGTGGACTGATACCTGATGACTTTGACTCTAACAGACGATTTTTTTTTTTGCATGATTGCAGGTTCTATGTTTGGGACGATCCGTTCCTTTACAAAAAGGGATTAGATGGCCTAGTCAAGAGATATGTTCCAGAGGAAGAGCAGAGGGACATTTTAAAAGCCTGTCATAACTCAGAATATAGAGGACATTTTAGCGGAGACAGAACTGCAACCAAAGTCCTCCAGTCTGGATTGTACTGGCCCACACTGTTCAAAGATGCACAAGCAGTGGTAAAAGAGTGCGACAGATGTCAGAGAATAGGCAACATATCCAAAAGAAATCAGATGCCTCAGAATGCCATGTTAGAGGTCGAACTGTTCGATGTGTGGGGGATAGATTTTATGAGACCCTTCCCACCTTCCTTTGAAAAGCAATACATTCTGGTTGCGGTTGACTATGTGTCAAAATGGGTGGAAGCAGTTGCACAGCCCAGGAATGATGCAAAGGTGGTAATAAATTTCCTCAAGAATTGTATCTTCGCACGGTTTGGGGTACCAAGAGCACTGATTAGTGACGAAGGTACCCACTTCCTAAATAAATTGATGGAAAACCTACTGCAGAAATACAATGTCAAGCATAGAATCGCCACACCATACCACCCCCAGACTAGTGGACAGGTTGAGGTAACCAATCGGCAGATCAAGCAAATCCTAAAAAAAAACCGTCAGTGCCTCAAGAAAGGATTGGTCAATCAAGCTCGATGACGCACTCTGGGCATACCGAATATCATTCAAAACACCAATAGGTATGTCCCCGTATCAGTTAGTCTATGGTAAAGCTTGTCACCTACCACTCGAACTTGAGCATAGGGCGTTTTGGGCTACCAATTTCCTCAACTATGATCTTTCCAAAGCAGGTAAATCTCGGATCCTCCAATTACAAGAGCTGGAGGAGTTTAGGAATCGAGCGTATGAGAATGCCAAGATATACAAAGAGCAAACCAAAACTTGGCATGACAGGCGCATTCACAAGAAAGACTTTTAGGAAGGACAACTGGTGTTATTATTCAACTCAAGGTTGAAGCTTTTCCCAGGGAAACTAAGGTCCCGATGGACGGCACCCTTTGAGATACAAAATGTATTTGCGCATGGAGCCGTTGAACTAAGAAATCTAGCAAATGGAGACACGTTCAAGGTGAATGGGCAGAGAGTTAAAGCACACATACAAGACTAGGAGGGTTGTCCAATCGAGAAAAAATCCGTCTCACATAAGCAGACGGAGAACCGTCGAGCCATGCGACGTTAAACGAAGCGCTTCGTGGGAGGCAACCCACGCTTTTTATTTCTAATCAGTTGTGTGTGTATGTAGGTTTATACAAGATTCCTACAAGGAGGGAACATCACGGGGGAACCAGCAGTTCAACAAACCCAAAAAATCAAAAAACGGCCAAAAGGACAGCCTGACAGGGCCACCCATGTCAGTTGACACGGGCCGTGTCAAAAGAGGGAAAAGAAAATGTGGAACTGGAAAACCAGTGGCCTGACATGGCCACCCGTGTCAGCTGACATGGGAAGTCAGGAGCACTATAAGAAATTGGATTTTTGGACTTGGTAAACAGTGGCCTGACACGGGCGGTCGTGCAAGCTGACACGGCCCGTGTCAGGAGCACTGTAGGAAATTGCTGGAACGTGGTAAACCAGTAGCCTGACACGGCCACCCGTGTCAGCTGACACGGCCACCCGTGTCAGGCAGGCGGAATTTTTGAAATTTTTTTGAAATTTTTTATTTTTCGTGGGGCCCACCCACTTAATCCACTATTAACCACACCTTTTCCCCAATTACCTCATCATTATCTGATTTTCCTCCCACACATCATTACTCTCTCTCATCATTCTTCATCTCTTTCTCTCACACTCTTTCAAATTCCATTAAACCTCATTAACCACACCACACAAAACCTTCCATAACCCTAATTTCCACTCACCTATCGCCAAAACACCCTTCACAAATATTACTCCACTCGTCGTCCCGGTCCTAACCACAGTTTTGAAATTTCCTAACTTGAAAGTTCAAAATATTTCTATTTTTTACTGGTCCAAAATTCCCCCGCGGAGAATCCTCACCTGAAAGCAACAACTTGCAGAAATGGCGAAGTCACGGAAGCGCCCAAGTCGGAATCCAAATCCATACAACATCGTGTTTGACAATCCGGAACAAGAACGGCGATACCAAATTCACCGGAAGCGCAAACTCACGCCGACAAGATATATGTGTGAGCATACTCTGAACGCTCTGGGGCTGAAAATTTAGGTTGACCGAATGTTCCATGTTTTGGGAATGCTCGAGTTCATGAGTTTGGAAGCGCCGACCTACGAGCGCATTACTCTCGAGTTCCTCAGCACCTTGGAATTCCAGCTGGAAAACGGTGGATTGACACAAACATGTATTATTTCGGCACCTTATGTTTCCGGTTGTTTAACAATTATCATGAATTGTTTGTTGAGGAGTTAGCTGCAATACTCCGACTCCCTCTGAACGGACCTGGAGCGGCCCCAAACGGGTTCTCACCTAAGGATATCTGGATCACCATCACTAGGCGGACGAATTACTCCTCCAAAGGTGCGAAAGCCTCGGGCATCCAAAATCCATGTTTCAGGTACACCCAAAAAGGTTTAGCATATACCCTGTTTGGAAGAGGCGATAGCACTGAGGTAGCTACTCATTGAGAGTTATTCTTTATGTACTCGATGGCTCAAACCAAAGCCATTAATGTAGCTGCCTTTACAGCACACTACCTAGGCAGAGTCGGCCGATCAAATTCCGGAGGCATATCCGTAGGGGGAATGATCATCCAAATTGCATTGCATTTCGGGTATCAAGCTGTTTTACTCGAGGACACGCCAATTGCAGGTAACACAAAAATTGACATGTCTGCTCTAATTTCCCAAGGTATGATTGTTGTTTCCCCTACTTACTATTTCGTACTTATCCATAAGAGGTTTATCATCGCTCTGTCGAATCCGGACAGAGTTGTTATTACTGACTACGCTAATTGGTCGTATGTGAGCGCCGATCCCGATGCGGATGAAGGCCACGAAACTGACCATTTTACTGCAGGTGAGCAATTTGTGGATGACCAAGCAAAAGGAACAGAAATAGAAGAGGAAGATCCTCAAGCACCTCCTGAGGAGTTTGTCCCACAGCATCAGGAACCCACCCAGCAGGCGGCGGGTTCATCATCTTGGTCAACTGACCAATGGAGTTGGGTACAGACCGAGATAGGTGAGTTGAGGACTGAACAACAACGGCAAGGCATCGAGCAAGCCCGTCAGGGAGCGATGTTGGATGAGATGAGCAACATGATGTGACGGTTGATGTTACATTTCCCACAACCACCTCCTCAGTAGGATCCTGTGAGTACCCTCCTCCGCCCTTGTTCAAAAACATTGTGGACAATGTTGTGTTCAAGTGTGGGTGAGATTTTATGTCTTTTATTAGTATTTGGTTATTGTGTTATTTTTACTTTTTACTTTTGAACTCTAGATTTAATTTGTCTGTTGAAGGTACATTATGCTGCAAGTGTGTCAAGTCTGTGTTGACAGGTTGGAAATAGTAATGATCACGATTGAGATTAGATGAAAGGATCAACCACTCACCATGGCTTGTTGTGAAGGATCTCCCCAGAAAGTGACACTGCTGAAAGTAAAGATCGGACGCAACGTATACAGCTTAACCGACACGACTATCCTGCACATTCCGAAGTAAGAAAGAAATCACACCAAATTAATGAGCACTGTGGATCCTGTCAAAGCTGAATCAAACCAAGTGAGTCATAAAAATCCAAACACATTAATCATCATGAGTGTTATTCAGGTTTGTCTTTATCACTCTAAATTTGCGTAGACTCTCTGGGACTGTCACTGTATGATACACACACTGAGGCACGTTGTTTGTAATTAACCCCGAGCCTTTCTAGCCATCCCGAATAATTATATCCCTCGTTAAACCCCTTTGAGCCTATATCCATTTTTTTGTTTAAACACCAGAAATGTAACCGTTGGCCAAAACACTCCCTCACCCTATTCAGAGTCATGATAATGCATTCAAAGTTGTGTTGAAAAGCTAAGTTTGGGGTAAAAACCCCAAAAGCTCTCAAGCAGTGGTAAAAGAGTGCGACAGATGTCAGAGAACAAGCAACATATCCAAAAGAAATCAGATGCCTCAAAATGCCATGTTAGAGGTCGAACTGTTCGATGTGTGGGGGATAGATTTTATGGGACCCTTCCCACCTTCCTTTGGAAAGCAATACATTCTGGTTGCGGTTGACTATGTGTCAACATGGGTGGAAGCAGTTGCACTGCCCAGGAATGATGCAAAGGTGGTAATAAATTTCCTCAAGAATTGTATCTTCGCACGGTTTGGGGTACCAAGAGCACTGATTAGTGACGAAGGTACCCACTTCCTAAATAAATTGATGGAAAACCT
Organism: Lathyrus oleraceus; assembly: GCF_024323335.1. Taxonomy (NCBI): domain Eukaryota; kingdom Viridiplantae; phylum Streptophyta; class Magnoliopsida; order Fabales; family Fabaceae; genus Lathyrus; species Lathyrus oleraceus. The sequence goes on from NC_066585.1 coordinate 391,819,544, forward strand.
ACTGCAGAAATACAATGTCAAGCATAGAATCTCCACACCATACCACCCCCAGACTAGTGGACAGGTTGAGGTATCCAATCGGCAGATCAAGCTAATCCTAGAAAAAACCGTCAGTGCCTCAAGAAAGGATTGGTCAATCAAGCTCGATGACGCACTCTGGGGATACCGAACAACATTCAAAACACCAATAGGTATGTCCCCGTATCAGTTAGTCTATGGTAAAGCTTGTCACCTACCACTCGAACTTGAGCATAGGGAATTTTGGGCTACCAATTTCCTCAACTATGATCTTTCCAAAGCGGGTAAATCTCGGATCCTCGAATTACAAGAGCTGGAAGAGTTTAGAAATCGAGCGTATGAGAATGCCAAGATATACAAAGAGCAAACCAAAACTTGGCATGACAGGCGCATTCACAAGAAAGACCTTTAGGAAGCACAACTGGTGTTATTATTCAACTCAACGTTGAAGCTTTTCCCAGGGAAACTAAGGTCCCGATGGTCGGCACCCTTTGGGATACAAAACATATTTGCGCATGGAGCCGTTGAACTAAGAAATCTAGCAAATGGAGACATGTTCAAGGTGAATGGGCAGAGAGTTAAACCATACATACAAGACTAGGAGGGTGGTCCAATCGAAAAAATTCGTCTCACATAAGCAGACGGAGAACCGTCGAGCAATGCGACGTTAAACGAAGCGCTTCGTGGGAGGCAACCCACGCTTTTTATTCCTAATCAGTTGTGTGTGTATGTAGGTTTATACAAGATTCCTACAAGGAGGGAACATCACGGGGGAACCAGCAGTTGAACAAACCCAAAAAATCAAAAAACGGCCAAAAGGACAGCCTGACAAGGCCACCCGTGTCAGCTGACACGGGCCGTGTCAAAAGAGGGAAAAGAAAACGTGGAACTGGAAAAACAGTGGCCTGACATGGCCACCTGTGTCAGCTGACACGGGCCGTGTCAGGAGCACTATAAGAAATAGGATTTTTGGACTTGGTAAACAGTGGCCTGACACGGGAGGTCGTGCCAGCTGACACGGCCCGTGTCAGGAGTACTGTAGGAAATTGCTGGAACGTGGTAAACCAGTAGCCTGACACGGACACCCGTGTCAGCTGACACGGCCGTGTTAGGCAGGCGAAATTTTTGAAATTTTTTTGAAATTTTTTATTTTTCATGAGGCCCACCCACTTAATCCACTATTAACCACACCTTTTCCCCAATTACCTCATCATTATCTGATTTTCCTTCCACACATCATTACTCTCTCTCATCATTCTTCATCTCTTTCTCTCACACTCTTTCAAATTCCATTAAACCTCATTAACCGCACCACACAAAACCTTTCATAACCCTAATTTCCACTCACCTATCGCCAAAACACCCTTCACAAATATTACTCCACTCGTCGTCCCGGTCCTAACCACAGTTTTGAAATTTCCTAACTTGAAAGTTCAAATTATTTCTATTTTTTGCTGGTCCAAAATGCCCCCGCGGAGAATCCTCACCGGAAAGCAACAACTTGCAGAAATGGCGAAGTCATGGAAGCGCCGAAGTCGGAATCCAAATCCATACAACATCGTGATTGACAATCCGGAACAAGAACGGCGATACCAAATTCACCGGAAGCGCAAACTCACGCCGACAAGATATATGTGTGAGCATACTCTGAACGCTCTGGGGCTGAAAATTTAGGTAGACCGAATGTTCCATGTTTTGGGAATGATCGAGTTCATGAGTTTGGAAGTGCCGACCTACGAGCGCATTACTCTCGAGTTCCTCAGCACCTTGGAATTCCAGCTGGAAAAACGGTGGACTGACACAAATAGGTATTATTTCGGCATCTTATGTTTCCGGTTGTTTAACAATTATCATGAATTGTCTATTGAGGAGTTAGCTGCAATACTCCGACACCCTCTGAACGGACCTGGAGCGGGCCCAGACGGGTTCTCACCTAAGGATTTTTGGATCACCATCATTGGGCGGACGGATTACTCCTCCAAAGGTGCGAAAGCCTCAGGCATCCAAAATCCATGTTTCAGGTACGCCCAAAAAGGTTTAGCCTATACCCTGTTTGGAAGAGGCGATAACACTGAGGTAGCTACTCAAAGAGAGTTATTCTTTATGTACTCGATGGCTCAAACCAAAGCCATTAATGTAGCTGCCTTTACAGCAGACTACCTGGGCAGAGTCGGCCGATCAAACTCTGGAGGCATATCCGTAGGGGGAATGATCATCCAAATGGCATTGCATTTCGGGTATCAAGTTGTTTTACTCGAGGACACGACAGTTGCAGGTAACACAAAAATTGACATGTCTGCTCTAATTTCCCAAGGTATGATTGTTGTTGCCCCTACTTATTATTCCCAAGGCATCGAGCAAGCCCGTCAGGGAGCGATGTTGGATGAGATGAGCAACATGATGCGACGGTTGATGTTACATTTCCCACAACCACCTCCTCAGTAGGATCTTGCGAGTACCCTCCTCCGCCTTGTTCAAAAACATTGTGGACAATGTTGTGTTCAAGTGTGGGGGAGATTTTATGTCTTTTATTAGTATTTGGTTATTGTGTTCTTTTTACTTTTTACTTTTGTATTCTAGATTAAATTTGTCTGTTGAAGGTACATTATGCTGCAAGTGTGTCAAGTCTGTGTTGACACGTTGGAAATAGTAATGATCACGATTGAGATTGGATGAAAGGATCAACCACTCACCATGGCTTATTGTGAAGGATCTCTCCAGAAAGTGACACTGCTGAAAGTAAAGATCGGACGCAACGTATACAGCTTAACCGACACGAGTATCCTGCATATTCCGAAGTAAGAAAGAAGTCACACCAAATTAATGAGCACTGTGGATCCTGTCAAAGCTGAATCAAACCAAGTGAGTCATAAAAATCCAAACACATTAATCATCATGAGGGTCATTCAGGTTTGTCTTTATCACTCTAAATTTGCGTAGACTCTCTGGGACTGTCACTGTATGATACACACACTGAGGCACGTTGTTTGTAATTAACCCCGAGCCTTTCTAGCCATCTTGAATAATTATATCCCTCGTTAAACCCCTTTGAGCCTATATCCATTTTTTTGTTTAAACACCATAAATGTAACCGTTGGCCAAAACACTTCCTCACCCTATTCAGAGTCATGATAATGCATTCAAAGTTGTGTTGAAAAGCTAAGTTTGGGGTAAAAACCCCAAAAGCTCTCAAAGCCCAAGAAAGTGCAAAAACAAGAGAAAAAGAAAAAATGATGAATCGAGAAAAAGAAAGAAAAATAAAAATTCAACAACTCGACGGAAAAGGGCTGTAGGTGAAAAAGAAATAAGAAAAGAAAACCGAGGAAATAAAAGAAACAAGCATAGGATGTAACATCGACTTTGAACCAAAAGCCACTTGTTTTCCTTCTTTTTATCCATACCCAAACCCCAGCCAATCTACAACCTGAAGGACCTCAAAAGTGTGTGTGTCATGTGTAGGTGATGAGAAAAGAGAGACTATTCAAACTTGTGAGTGATATTGCATACTTTGAATTATGAGTATAAACAGCTTACCCCGAGAGAATTGGTGAGAATGTGAAATAAGCTGACAGGTGAAACGGTGCTTTGAAGTGGAAGTGTGAATAATGACTTACGAGGATAGGCAGGACTTGTGGAAGGAAAAGGGAAGATGTTAGCGAATGATCTCAGCAGTGGTGGAAAACATGAAGAATTCTAGGGAGTGATCATGAAACATTACTTGGGACAAGCAATGAGCTAAGTTTGGGGTTGTGATCATTCACCATTTACATTGAGTTTTCATTACTAATCCGACGCAATACAGAGACATTTGACACACAGTGCAAGCATTTATGGTACATTTTAAGTTAGTTTTACTTCCGTCATTTTATTTACGCGTTTTTAATCTTTGTTATGTTTTACTTTTTATTATCATGATTTTATGCGTGGGATAGCTGTGTTTTTGCCCGACAGATCTAGGTAGAAGAACCGGAGAACTCGGAACAAGACAGTACGAGATTCCAGCATGCAAAGGAGCAGAAAACCCTGGTACAGGAGGCCTGACACGGCCACCCGTGTCACCTGACACGGGCCATGTCAGGGAAATGGAAGACAAGTGAAGAAAACAGTAGCCTAACACGGCCACCCATGTCAGCTGACACGGGCCGTGTCAGGCAGTGCCCTCACCGTGTCACTGAAATTCTAGTTATCAGACTTTAGATGTCACACGGGTTGTTATGACATCTGATTCTGCACAGACAGGAATTATGCAGAACTTAAACGTAAGTGCAGTAAATAACACAAGTAATTATTTACCCAGTTCAGTCCAACATGACCTACATTTGGGGGCTACCAAGCCAGGGAGGAAATCCACTATTAGTAGTATCAATTCAAAACTAAACTCACCCGTTTACAACTTATCACTTAATCCCTACCCAATGCAATTTCAATCTTACACTAAGATCAGACTTCCTACTCACTCCCCCTTAATCACCTCAGTGATTACTACCTTTAATCAATATTAAAGACAATTTGAAGTCACACTTCAAACAACTCTTGATTGTGCTTCACAGCTTTAATCAAGATACACAGCACTCACGCTTAAAAGCTTTGAGCGACACAACACTTACAACTTAATGAACACCCTATACCACAACAATCATCTACTTGATAATGGCTTGGCTTACAAGATACGTCTAATACAAGACTCACAAAAATACAGCAGTGAAGTATGATGGACACACACAATCTTCACGCCTCAAAATCCCTGAAACTGAATGAAGGAACACCTTCCTTTTATATTGCAGTACCTGGGCTTTTTCACCTGTATTCTCCTGAATTTAAGGTCACGCGAGTTCCCATAAATTCAACATTTAGGTTACTAACAAATAGGCTATTTGTTAGGTTCATTAAATGTAGCCTGGTTGTTGATTTCCTGGATTTTCTCTCAACTGTTGAATCGCTGATGAATAGCCTGAGAAAAAGCTGAAACAGAAAACTGAACAACCTACAATATAGCATATGCTGTCAGGAATGAATGTCACGACATTCAGCTTGACATCAAGGTCCATATACTGAGTCTGTTTTTCCAGAAAACAGACTGTACAATTTTGCTGACCTGTACATGATCAAAATGACCATACTACAGTAACAACTTACATTAATAAATGTCAAAGTGTCCAATTTAACATTTACACATTTGGCTTTAAGTTAGTTTTGTTATTCTCTTGAAGAACAGACTAAGTAACATGCTGAAGTATAGCAGAACACCACTCTGTCTAATGTTCAGTAGCTGCTGTCAGTGATGAATGTCATAACATCCAGTTTGACATTCAGTCAGTAGGCCTTATGCCAGGTTTGGTCTTCCCTTGATAACCAAACTGGAAGTAAATACTAAGTTCTAACAGAACACCAACTGTTCTATTCCTTAGTGTCTGCTGACAGGTATGAATGTCACAACATCCAGTTTGACATTCCACAAATCCTGTGTTAGCTAATCCTGCAGTAACTACTCAAGTGTGTCATGACATCAGTCAAGACATCAGAGTACAGTTAGATATTCTAACCTACAATGTAGTCACATATACATACCATGTCATGACATCAGTCAAGACATTAGTAACCAGCTAGTGTTTTATCATACAATGCAGCCAATTAAGCACCTACAAACTCCCCCTTTGGCAAATTTTTGGCTAAAACACTTTGATCCCCATAACAGAGTTCATAGCAGCGGAATCACACACCTAGCAGGAAATAAGCCTAGCTAATACACTCAAAGTGGCAGCACACTCACACACATGGAAGTTAAATAAAAACTTCACAAAGCAGCACACATACAGAAGTTAAATCTAAAATCTAAACTTCAACACACAGCAGCTGCAGGGGAGGGAGTTAAATAAAAAGTTCACACACAGCAGCATACAAACAGAAGCTAAATACACACTTCATCACACATCAGCTGCAGTAGAGGAAAACTTCAATCTGTCATGAATGAGAGCCTGTTTGAACAAAGTTTAACAAAAGTAAACTTCTGTTGTCCTGGGGTATCAGATGTCTCTCCCCCTTTTTGTCCAAAAATTTTGCCAAAACAACACTTTAAATTACAGATCCACAAATAGTAAGTAGAATTACACAAATGACAGAAACCACACAAAGACAAGTATTTAATCCTCAGCCTCATCAGCAGCCTCCTCTTCAGAGCTGGCCTCAACCTCATCCTCAGAACTTTGCCTATCAGCTCCATCCGTGTCCTCAACAGAAGTCTCCAATTGCAAGATGAGCTTTTCCAAAGCATGCTTTCTAGCCTCCAGCTCTTTGCAGGTCTCTCTGAGAACTGCAATAACAACAGCTTTGTCTGGTTGGTTGCCAGCTTTGGATGTTTCTCCCGATGTCAAGACAATATCAGGGACATGCTTGCCCAGGAACAGTTTGTAGCTGAAGGCCAATGGACTCTCTCTTCTTTTCACAAAGTCATTATCTGTCAGGATGTGTGGAAATTGATTCAGCACAATTCCACATATGAGAGATGGAAAGGCAATAGGTCCATTCACACTAAAACTCCCAGCATGTTTCATTGTCTGATCAAAGATGTAAGTACCATAGTCCACCTTTGCCTTGGTTCCCACTGCATAGATGAACTTTCCTAACATCACAGACACAGTTGACTTGTGATTTGCGGGTACCCAATTGGCTGCTCCAACTTTGTGTAACATTGCATACTTTACACTTAGTTGACTGGCCACCAGCTTCCCTTTGAGAGGCCATTTCCGGACTTGCTTTGCTGTGATGACTTGACAGATTGTATTGTCAGTCACTTCAAGCTCTGGTTGCACTTCCTCTGATCTTCCCAAATACAGATTTATCACTGAGGGGGAAAAGGTCACACACTTGCCACGCACATAGACCTTTCTGAATTCTCTGGATTTTCCATCAACACACTCCTCGGATAGATTTACAATGAACTCCTTTACTAAGGTCTCATAGCATTTAGGGAGTTGAGTCACAGTTCTCATCAACCCTGCCTCTTTGATGAGATCCACAATCTCCTTACATTCCAATGCATTCTGAGCCAGTTCTCTCTCCAAGGCCAACCTCTTGTGGTAGACATACTTCCACCTGTTAACACTGGATGCAAAGTGGAAGGACACATTGTCAATGGGAACTTCTGGGACACTAGCAGCCAACTTGCTAGAAGACGGCTTCTTCCTGGACATGGATGTTGTGACATCACATGGGACATCAGATTCAGACTCCACCACCATAGCCTTGGTCTTCAACTTTATGGGCACCTCTTTGCTCCAAGATTTGGCAGGTCCATGACCTTTCCTTTTGCGTGCACTCTCTGTCCCTGTTTGCTTGTGAGGAGTTGTCTCATCAACTTCCTTGGATGGAGACCTTTGCATCACTGTCTTTTTCCCTCTCCTAGTTCTGACCCTCTTGGCTATGCTAGAGATAACCGAGGCCAACAGTTCGTTATCCGAGAACTCGTCCAGGTTGACTGTGTCAGCTCTAGGGTTGGCCTCAACATCTTGAGGGACACTTACTTTCTCACCTCTCACCTTGCTTACATTTTTATCATTCTTAGGACCTTCTTCAGTTAATCCAGCCACATTTTCCCTTAACACAACTGCGGTTTCACGACATGCACCATCATCGGGTACGATAGTGTTCAAGGGAACAAAAACCCCAGGAACATTCTGATCCCCGGACAGAATCTTAGTGACCATAGAGGCAATGGCATTGTGTACATACCTCGATCCTTCCTTGGAAGGGTTATCCAGAGCGATAGCTGAGGAGATTCTGGAGACCGTTTCTTTTGGTCTTCTTGCATGGGACGACGTTGCAGCGTTGACACTGACTTCCTCCCAGTTGAGATTGCTGAACTCCGTGCTGTGAGAATCGGACATGGTGGTATAGGAGGTGGTATCGGATTGATGTGCCATGCTGAATATCTCAGAGGGAAGATGAACCGTTTCTTTGGAAGAGGGTTTGCACGAATGGGGTTTGAAGCGACTGAATGTGAAACGCTTTATGCAAGAGTAAGGTCTATTAGATTTTGACCACTCAGTGCTCACTATTTGTTGTTTAATAATTTGATTTATTAAACAGTAGCTAACTAACTTCATTAGTTGCTATAATTTTTCAGACGCACGCATTCCTTCTTTGCCCTTACTATTGTCACACTTAGTAGCGTACAATGTCATGACATTCCGGGTGACATTGTATCCTGTCTACATCAGGTTTCTCCATACTAGGGATGACCACCTGCTACCACAGCCTAGGTACTGAGTTTCTGCAAACGACAATAGTACACACCTCTGTCTGTCCCTTTTATCTACAGATAGATATGAGACTCTTCTCACACCTCCCTTGGGAGTGTTCTTCTTCATTCCTTTTCCCTGAAGGGGATCAAGTCTTCCATGCCCCAGCTTCCCTTCCTGGTCTCCCTTGAGAGAGTCTTTAGATTTCCATAGATAGCAATTATCTTTGGATCTGTCTCCTCTCATCACTTCTTGATTGCACTCATTCAACACCACACATCCTCCCTTGGTAAATTCCACCTTGCATCCTTGGTCACATAGCTGGCTTATGCTTATGAGGTTCACAATTAGTCCTTTTACTAACAATATACCATTCAATTTTGGAGCTTCAGGACAGTCCAGCTTGCCAACACCTTTGACTTCTCTTTCAGTTCCATCACCAAATGTCACAAACTTGGTGGGAGGAGGATGCAGATTCACCACTAGGTTGCTCACCCCAGTCATATGCCTTGAGCAGCCACTGTCAAGGTACCATACTTGTCCAATATGTGCCCTTGAAGATGTGTGCGCAAGGTTAGCTACACACTGTTGCTTCTCAGGAGTGAAGTGATGCTTAGATACTTGCTGCTTAGGATTGGCCTGAGATGACTGCTTAGCCGCCCATGTTTGTTTCTTACTGAGGGCATTATGCGTCGACACCTTCTTCTTAGGCCTACCTTGTGAGGTCTGGTTTGGGTAACGATGTAGCCTATAGCAGAAGGGTTTTATGTGACCGAATCTACCACAGTAATGGCATCTCCATCTCTTGAATTTCTTCTTCTGATGATTGCTCATTCTGGGTCCTCGATGTTGAGACATTGGATGTGACTTCCCTTGGGATTTCTGAACTCTAGCCTTTGGGCGTTTGCGTTCAGTTGAGGATCTTTTCCCAGAGCCTAAACCAGATGAGGTTCCAGACTTCTGTCCTATCTTCAGGATCTCTTCCACGGTGTCAGATCCCTTATTCAACATTTTGATGGATTTGGTCATTTGGTCTAGCTTAGAGGTCAGCAACGAAATCTCACTCTTCAGACCCTCTATGACTTTCAGCTGCTCTAGTTTCACAGCTTCTAGCTCTTTTATGAGTTTCTTATGCTTTTCTCCTTGGATACAAACTTCTGCACTTTTAACACATAGTTCTTTATATGAGGCAGCAAGTTCATCCAAGGTGAGCTCATCTCCACTTGAGTTATCCTCTGAGGCACAGACACTGGTCAGAGCAGTGACATGTTTGGAAAATTCTCCTTCAGATTCACTCTCAGTGTCTTCTTCTAACCAGGTGACAGATAACCCTTTCCTTTGCCTCATGAGAAAGGTAGGGCAGTCAACCTTAATATGACCATATCCTTCACATCCATGGCACTGGATTCCCTTGCCTTGGTTGAACTTTTCTTCAGGAGTTGATCTTTTTCTTATGTCAGACGGAACGTTCTTGACATTAGGTCTACCCTGTTGATCAAATTTCTTCATGAGCTTGTTGAACTGTCTCCCAAGCATGGCTAAGGTTTCTGATATACCTTCATCATCTTCAGTATATCCTGCTTCGGACTCTTCTTCAGCATTAGATACAAAAGCTACGCTTTTGTTCTTCTTTTCAGTATTCTCACACAAGCCCATTTCAAAGGTTTGGAGAGAACCAATGAGCTCATCTACCTTCATATTGCAGATGTCCTGTGCCTCCTCTATGGCTGTGACCTTCATAGCAAACCTTTTAGGCAAGGACCTGAGAATCTTTCTTACAAGTTTCTCTTCAGCCATTTTCTCACCTAGTCCACCAGAGGTGTTTGCAATTTCAAGAATATTCATGTGAAAGTCATGAATAGTCTCATCCTCTTTCATCCTCAGGTTTTCAAACTTGGTGGTCAACATCTGAAGTTTGGACATCTTCACCTTGGAAGTACCTTCATGAGTTACCTTGAGGGTATCCCAAACTTCCTTAGCTAGTTCACAGTGGTGCACCAGCCTGAAGATGTTCTTACTGATTCCATTGAACAATGCATTCAAGGCCTTGGAATTTCCAAGAGCTAGTGCCTCTTGCTCCTTGTCCCACTCTTCTTCAGGAATCTGCACACTGCCTCCATCCTCACCTGTCTTCGTTGGATGTTCCCATCCTTTGTCGACAGCTCTCCAGACTTTGCTATCTAGAGACCTTAAGAAGGCTATCATACGAGGCTTCCAGTCATCATAATTAGAGCCATCCAACATGGGTGGTCTATTTGAGTGTCCTATATCTTTGTCCATGGTACTAGAAAGTAACTTCCCTAGATCTCACCCAGAAATTCATAGGCAGGGTGCCTGCTCTGATGCCAATTGAAATTCTAGTTATCAGACTTTAGATGTCACACGGGTTGTTATGACATCTCATTCTGCACAGACAGGAATTATGCAGAACTTAAACGTAAGTGCAGTAAATAACACAAGTAATTGTTTACCCAGTTCAGTCCAACATGACCTACATCTGGGGGCTACCAAGCCAGGGAGGAAATCCACTATTAGTAGTATCAATTCAAAGCTAAACTCACCCGTTTACAACTTATCACTTAATCCCTACCCAATGCAATTTCAATCTTACACTAAGATCAGAGTTCCTACTCACTCCCCCTCAATCACCTCAGTGATTACTACCTTTAATCAATATTAAAGACAATTTGAAGTCACACTTCAAACAACTCTTGATTGTGCTTCACAGCTTTAATCAAGATACACATCACTCACACTTAAAAGCTTTGAGCGACACAACACTTACAACTCAATGAACACCCTATACCACAACAATCATCTACTTGATAATGGCTTGGCTTACAAGATACGTCTAATACAAGACTCACAAAAATACAACAGTGAAGTATGATGGACACACACAATCTTCACGCCTCAAAATCCCCGAAACCGAATGAAGGAACGCCTTCCTTTTATATTGCAGTACCTGGGCTTTTGCACTTGTATTCTCCTGAATTTAAGGTCACACGAGTTCCCATAAATTCAACATTTAGGTTACTAACAAATAGGCTATTTGTTAGGTTCATTAAATGTAGCCTGGTTGTTGATTTCCTGGATTTTCTCTCAGCTGTTGAATCCCTGAAGAATAGCCTGAGAAAAAGCTGAAACAGAAAAATGAACAACCTACAATATAACATATGCTGTCAGGAATGAATGTCACGACATTCAGCTTGACATCAAGGTCCATATACTGAGCCTGTTTTTCCAGGAAACAGACTGTACAATTTTGCTGACCTGTACATGATCAAAATGACCATACTACAGTAACAACTTACATTAATAAATGTCAAAGTGTCCAATTTAACATTTACACATTTGGCCTTAAGTTAGTTCTGTTATTCTCTTGAAGAACAGACTAAGTAACATGCTGAAGTATAGCAGAACACCACTCTGTCTAATGTTCAGTAGCTGCTGTCAGTGATGAATGTCATAACATCCAGTTTGACATTCAGTCAGTAGGCCTTATGCCAGGTTTGGTCTTCCCTTGATAACCAGACTGGTAATAAATACTAAGTTCTAACAGAACACCAGCTGTTCTATTCCTTAGTATCTGCTGACAGGTATGAATGTCACAACATCCAGTTTGACATTCCATAAATCCTGTGTTAGCTAATCCTGCAGTAACTACTCAAGTGTGTCATGACATCAGTCAAGACATCAGAGTACAGTTAGATATTCTAACCTACAATGTAGTCACATATACATACCATGTCATGACATCAGTCAAGACATTAGTAACCAGCTAGTGTTTTACCATACAATGCAGCCAATTAAGCACCTACAAACTCCCCCTTTGGATTTTTTTTTGGCTAAAACACTTTGATCCCCATAACAGAGTTCATAGCAGCGGAATCACACACCTAGCAGGAAATAAGCCTAGCTAATACACTCAGAGTGGCAGCACACTCACACACATGGAAGTTAAATAAAAACTTCACAAAGCAGCACACATACAGAAGTTAAATCTAAAATCTAAACTTCAACACGCAATAGTTGCAGGGGAGGGAGTTAAATAAAAAGTTCACACACAGCAGCATACAAACAGAAGCTAAATACACACTTCATCACACATCAGCTGCAGTAGAGGAAAACTTCAATCTGTCATGAATGAGAACCTGTTTGAACAAAGTTTAACAAAAGTAAACTTCTGTTGTCCTGGGGTATCAGATGTCTCTCCCCCTTTTTGTCCAAAAATGTTGCCAAAACAACACTTTAAATTACAGATCCACAAATAGTAAGTAGAATTACACAAATGACAGAAACCACACAAAGACAAGTATTTAATCCTCAGCCTCATCATCAGCCTCCTCTTCAGAGCTGGCCTCAACCTCATCCTCAGAACTTTGCCTATCAGCTCCATCCGTGTCCTCAACAGAAGTCTCCAATTGCAAGATGAGCTTTTCCAAAGCATGCTTTCTAGCCTCCAGCTCTTTGCAGGTCTCTCTGAGAACTGCAATAACAACAACTTTGTCTGGTTGGTTGCCAGCTTTGGATGTTTCTCCCGATGTCAAGACAATATCAGGGACATGCTTGCCCAGGAACAATTTGTAGCTGAAGGCCAATGGACTCTCTCTTCTTTTCACAAAGTCATTATCTGTCAGGATGTGTGGAAATTGATTCAGCACAATTCCACATATGAGAGATGGAAAGGCAATAGGTCCCTTCACACTAAAACTCCCAGCATGTTTCATTGTCTGATCAAAGATGTAAGTACCATAGTCCACCTTTGCCTTGGTTCCCACTGCATAGATGAACTTTCCTAGCATCACAGACACAGTTGACTTGTGATTTGTGGGTACCCAGTTGGCTGCTCCAACTTTGTGTAAAATTGCATACTTTACACTTAGTTGACTGGCCACCAGCTTCCCTTTGAGAGGCCATTTCCGGACTTGCTTTGCTGTGATGACTTGACAGATTGTATTGTCAGTCACTTCAAGCTCTGGTTGCACTTCCTCTGATCTTCCCAAATACAGATTTATCACTGAGGGGGAAAAGGTCACACACTTGCCACGCACATAGACCTTTCTGAATTCTCTGGATTTTCCATCAGCACACTCCTCGGATAGATTTACAATGAACTCCTTTACTAAGGTCTCATAGCATTTAGGGAGTTGAGTCACAGTTCTCATCAACCCTGCCTCTTTGATGAGATCCACAATCTCCTTACATTCCAATGCATTCTGAGCCAGTTCTCTCTCCAAGGCCAACCTCTTGTGGTAGACATACTTCCACCTGTTAACACTGGATGCAAAGTGGAAGGACACATTGTCAATGGGAACTTCTGGGACACTAGCAGCCAACTTGCTAGAAGACGGCTTCTTCCTGGACATGGATGTTGTGACATCACATGGGACATCAGATTCATATTCCACCACCACAGCCTTGGTCTTCAACTTCTTGGGCACCTCTTTGCTCCAAGATTTGGCAGGTCCATGACCTTTCCTTTTGCGTGCACTCTCTGTCCCTGTTTGCTTGTGAGGAGTTGTCTCATCAACATCCTTGGATGGAGACCTTTGCATCACTGTCTTTTTCCCTCTCCTAGTTCTGACCCTCTTGGCTATGCTAGGGATAACCGAGGCCAACAGTTCGTTATCCGAGAACTCGTCCAGGTTGACTGTGTCAGCTCTAGGGTTGGCCTCAACATCTTGAGGGACACTTACTTTCTCACCTCTCACCTTGCTTACATTTTTATCATTCTTAGGACCTTCTTCAGTTAATCCAGCCACATTTTCCCTTAACACAACTGCGGTTTCACGACATGCACCATCATCGGGTACGATAGTGTTCAAGGGAACAGAAACCCCAGGAACATTCTGATCCCCGGACAGAATCTTAGTGACCATAGAGGCAATGGCATTGTGTACATACCTCGATCCTTCCGTAGAAGGGTTGTCCAGAGCGATAGCTGAGGAGATTCTGGAGACCGTTTCTTTTGGTCTTCTTGCATGGGACGACGTTGCAGCGTTGACACTAACTTCCTCCCAGTTGGGATTGCTGAACTCCATGCTGTGAGAATCGGACATGGTGGTATAGGAGGTGGTATCGGATTGATGTGCCATGCTGAATATCTCAGAGGGAAGATGAACCGTTTCTTTGGAAGAGGGTTTGCACGAATGGGGTTTGAAGCGACTGAATGTGAAACGCTTAATGCAAGAGTAAGGTCTATTAGATTTTGACCACTCAGTGCTCACTATTTGTTGTTTAATAATTTGATTTATTAAACAGTAGCTAACTAACTTCATTAGTTGCTATAATTTTTCAGACGCACGCATTCCTTCTTTGCCCTTACTATTGTCACACTTAGTAGCGTACAATGTCATGACATTTCGGGTGACATTGTACCCTGTCTGCATCAGGTTTCTCCATACTAGGGATGACCACCTTCTACCACAGCCTAGGTACTGAGTTTCTGCAGACGACAATAGTACACACCTCTGTCTGTCCCTTTTATCTACAGACAGATATGAGACTCTTCTCACACCTCCCTTGGGAGTGTTCTTCTTCATTCCTTTTCCCTGAAGGGGATCAAGTCTTCCATGCCCCAGCTTCCCTTCCTGGTCTCCCTTGAGAGAGTCTTTAGATTTCCATAGATAGCAATTATCTTTGGATCTGTCTCCTCTCATCACTTCTTGATTGCACTCATTCAACACCACACATCCTCCCTTGGTAAATTCCACCTTGCATCCTTGGTCACATAGCTGGCTTATGCTTATGGGGTTCACAGTTAGTCCTTTTACTAACAATACACCATTCAATTTTGGAGCTTCAGGACAGTCCAGCTTGCCAACACCTTTGACTTCTCTTTCAGTTCCATCACCAAATGTCACAAACTTGGTGGGAGGAGGATGCAGATTCACCACTAGGTTGCTCACCCCAGTCATATGCCTTGAGCAGCCACTGTCAAGGTGCCATACTTGTCCAATATGTGCCCTTGAAGATGTGTGCGCAAGGTTAGCTACACACTGTTGCTTCTCAGGAGTGAAGTGATGCTTAGATACTTGTTGCTTAGGATTTCCCTGAGATGACTGCTTAGCCGCCCATGTTTGTTTCTTACTGAGGGCATTATGCGTAGACACCTTCTTCTTAGGCCTACCTTGTGAGGTCTGGTTTGGGTAACGATGTAGCCTATAGCAGAAGGGTTTTATGTGACCGAATCTACCACAGGAATGGCATCTCCATCTCTTGAATTTCTTCTTCTGATGATTGCTCATTCTGGGTCCTCGATGTTGAGACATTGGATGTGACTTCCCTTGGGATTTCTGAACTCTAGCCTTTGGGCGTTTGCGTTCAGCTGAGGATCTTTTCCCAGAGCCTAAACCAGATGAGGTTCCAGACTTCTGTCCTATCTTCAGGATCTCTTCCATGGTGTCAGGTCCCTTATTCAACATTTTGATGGATTTGGTCATTTGGTCTAGCTTAGAGGTCAGCAACGAAATCTCACTCTTCAGACCCTCTATGACTTTCAGCTGCTCTAGTTTCTCAGCTTCTAGCTCTTTGATGAGTTTCTTATGCTTTTCTCCTTGGATACAAACTTCTGCACTTTTAACACATAGTTCTTTATATGAGGCAGCAAGTTCATCCAAGGTGAGCTCATCTCCACTTGAGTTATCCTCTGAGGCACAGACACTGGTCAGAGCAGTGACATGTTTGGCAAATTCTCCTTCAGATTCACTCTCAGTGTCTTCTTCTGGCCAGGTGACAGATAGCCCTTTCCTTTGCCTCATGAGAAAGGTAGGGCAGTCAGCCTTAATATGACCATATCCTTCACATACATGGCACTGGATTCCCTTGCCTTGGTTGAACTTTTCTTCAGGAGTTGATCTTTTTCTTATGTCAGACGGAACGTTCTTGACATTAGGTCTACCCTGTTGATCAAATTTCTTCATGAGCTTGTTGAACTGTCTCCCAAGCATGGCTAAGGTTTCTGATATACCTTCATCATCTTCAGTATATCCTGCTTCTGACTCTTCTTCAGCATTAGATACAAAAGCTACGCTTTTGTTCTTCTTTTCAGTATTCTCACACAAGCCCATTTCAAAGGTTTGGAGAGAACCAATGAGCTCATCTACCTTCATATTGCAGATGTCCTGTGCCTCCTCTATAGCTGTGACCTTCATAGCAAACCTTTTAGGCAAGGACCTGAGAATCTTTCTTACAAGTTTCTCTTCAGCCATTTTCTCACCTAGTCCACCAGAGGTGTTTGCAATTTCAAGAATATTCATGTGAATGTCATGAATAGTCTCATCCTCTTTCATCCTCAGGTTTTCAAACTTGGTGGTCAATATCTGATGTTTGGACATCTTCACCTTGGAAGTACCTTCATGAGTTACCTTGAGGGTATCCCAAACATCCTTAGCTAGTTCACAGTGGTGCACCAGCCTGAAGATGTTCTTACTGATTCCATTGAATAATGCATTCAAGGCCTTGGAATTTCCAAGAGCTAGTGCCTCTTGCTCCTTGTCCCACTCTTCTTCAGGAATCTGCACACTGCCTCCATCCTCACCTATTTTCGTTGGATGTTCCCATCCTTTGTTGACAGCTCTCCAGACTTTGCTATCTAGAGACCTTAAGAAGGCTATCATACGAGGCTTCCAGTCATCATAATTAGAGCCATCCAACATGGGTGGTCTATTCTGCACAGACAGGAATTATGCAGAACTTAAACGTAAGTGCAGTAAATAACACAAGTAATTGTTTACCCAGTTCAGTCCAACATGACCTACATCTGGGGGCTACCAAGCCAGGGAGGAAATCCACTATTAGTAGTATCAATTCAAAGCTAAACTCACCCGTTTACAACTTATCACTTAATCCCTATCCAATGCAATTTCAATCTTACACTAAGATCAGAGTTCCTACTCACTCCCCCTCAATCACCTCAGTGATTACTACCTTTAATCAATATTAAAGACAATTTGAAGTCACACTTCAAACAACTCTTGATTGTGCTTCACAACTTTAATCAAGATACACAACACTCACGCTTAAAAGCTTTGAGCGACACAACACTTACAACTCAATGAACACCCTATACCACAGCAATCATCTACTTGATAATGGCTTGGCTTACAAGATACGTCTAATACAAGACTCACAAAAATACAGCAGTGAAGTATGATGGACACACACAGTCTTCACGCCTCAAAATCCCCGAAACTGAATGATGGAACGCCTTCCTTTTATATTGCAGTACCTGGGCTTTTGCACCTGTATTCTCCTGAATTTAAGGTCACGCGAGTTCCTATAAATTCAACATTTAGGTTACTAACAAATAGGCTATTTGTTAGGTTCATTAAATGTAGCCTGGTTGTTGATTTCCTGGATTTTCTCTCAGCTGTTGAATCCCTGAAGAATAGCCTGAGAAAAAGCTGAAACAGAAAACTGAACAACCTACAATATAGCATATGCTGTCAGGAATGAATGTCACGACATTCAGCTTGACATCAAGGTCCATATGCTGAGTCTGTTTTTCCAGAAAACCTACTGTACAATTTTGCTGACCTGTACATGATCAAAATGACCATACTACAGTAACAGCTTACATTAATAAATGTCAAAGTGTCCAATTTAACATTTACACATTTGGCCTTAAGTTAGTTCTGTTATTCTCTTGAAGAACAGACTAAGTAACATGCTGAAGTATATAGCAGAACACCACTCTGTCTAATGTTCAGTAGCTGCTGTCAGTAATGAATGTCATAACATCCAGTTTGACATTCAGTCAGTAGGCCTTATGCCAGGTCTGGTCTTCCCTTGATAACCAGACTGGAAATAAATACTAAGTTCTAACAGAACACCAGCTGTTCTATTCCTTAGTATCTGCTGACAGGTATGAATGTCACAACATCCAGTTTGACATTCCATAAATCCTGTGTTAGCTAATCCTGCAGTAACTACTCAAGTGTGTCATGACATCAGTCAAGACATCAGAGTACAGTTAGATATTCTAACCTACAATGTAGTCACATATACATACCATGTCATGACATCAGTCAAGACATTAGTAACCAGCTAGTGTTTTCCATACAATGCAGCCAATTAAGCACCTACAGTCACCCCTGCCATGGGCGTGTTAGCTTAAACAGTAGGCTAACACGGCCACCCGTGTCATCTGACACGGCCACCCGTGTCATCTGACACGGGCCGTGTCAGCCCAAGCCCAAAAATTCCAGTTTTCTCGAGCTTTTCATTTGTCGGGCTTTTTAGAGACATCTTTGGACCTATCCAACTGCTACTGGGAATTTTCACTATAAAAGGAGGTCTTCTGCCAAAATAAAGATCATCTTGGAATACGGCAAAAAACAATATTGTGAAGTAATCAAGTATTATAGAGATCAAGGCATTCGGAGAGCTGAAGATATTCATGAGCGGGAGTGATTGAAGATCAAAGTCATCCAATTACTTGTAATGTGTAATTTTTATCTTGAATTTGTTTTGAACAATATGAGTAGTTAAACCCTCCAATGCTATGGGGTGTCCCTGGTTTAGAGATGTAATAAATTTCAGTTTACATTTGCATTTATAATATTGTTTTACGGTAACCTTTTGATGTGTTTATAGCTTTCTCTTTTGGACCAATTGAGATTGATTTGTGGTTATCAATTAGGCTGGACAACCATTGTTAAGGTTTTCATAAGGTTACTCTACAGTAGATATCACCTAAGACTAGGGATACCCTGTATGAACCAGAGCATTCTTGATATTATACAGCTTAACTTCACCCTAATTGGCTATGGACATATGAATTGGGGTAGATTGATTAAAGGTTTTCTCACCAAGGACTTGGGAGAAAATACCCTTGAGAACTGGTAGTAATTGATATTTGTTGATGCTATAGTAACTCAGAGTTGTTACAGGGATAAATCATCCACCTTCCCTGGCATTGTTCCTTTTACTCTATAAACCCTTATTTTCATATTTCTTTACCTCTACTTTTATTATTATAATTTTACACTCAAAAACCAAATTAATACTTTTTGTTTAATTGAATGATAATTTAAATTCAATATTAACGTGCAGTCCTTGAGATCGACATTCGTGGAATTTCCCCATTATTACTATAAAAGAAAAAATAGTACACTTGCTCTTCAAGTTAATATTGTTTACATTGTTTGTTGCTTGATTCTAATATCCAAGGGAATTTGGGGTTTCTATATGGCATTCTTGCCTATTGGATTGCTACCCATCGGTCAGATCTTTTCAACTCTTAACTTTTAATTTTGCAAATAGGATTAGTCTCTTCATATCCTCCCCATTTCTAAAATTTCAAAATCTCTCCCTCCTTTTAAAAAATTCATTGTTTGAACTAGTTTAATTATAAACTTTGACCACTTTGCAAAAGATAGAAACTTTGGCCTTATGCCATTGCATTTTCAAACTTCTTTTCTTCATCAAACTTGTAAATAGACTTAACTATACTTGACCTAAACTTTCAAAAGCCAAAAAAAAAAGAATTAACTCATTCAAACCATTTTCAGGCCTTTGTGCCTTTCAAACTTAATTTTGTTAAAAGCAATGCATCCACTTTGAAATTTGTATCACGAACTACGGGGTTTTGATCCCTCATTTTTATGTTGGTACGTAGGCACAAGTCCGAAGGTCTTGTTAAACATAAATTTATAATTAATAAATTCTTTTCTCATCCCCTCACTCTATTTGTTTGTAAACATTACTTTGTACAAATTACATATGCACACAAAAAAGGGATCCCTAGGAGTACCTAGGACACTTTGGGTGCTAACACCTTCCCTCTGCGTAACTAATCCTCTTACCTGTAATCTCTGACATTTTATTAGTTATGATTTGAAAACTTCTTAGTTTTGGGTTTTGTTCGTACTTTTCCCTTTTCCCTTGGAAATAATAAAAGCGCGGTGGCGACTCTTGTTATTTGATGTCTAGCTTATCCATAGGTTGATGATCATGAATTTACTGCTATATTAATTAAGTGGCGACTCTGCTGGGGACTAGTATCCAATGGGTTTAGCCTACCTTTTTGTGTGTATATAATTGTATATGTGATGTATGTATATTTGTTTGTATGATATAATCTGCTTGTTGTGCTTGGTGATCTCTGAGTGGTGAGATAAGTTCTAACCTGAACTTGAGTTCAATTAAGATAAGAGGATGGTATAGTCATGTTCGACTTGTGTGGAGTAGTCCTTAACAAGTTGGCTTGAGATCCATATACTCAGTGGAGACCCTTTTGGATTTGGAAATGTCACACAAGTATTTGTGGTTAGGCATTACTATCTCTAATTTGGGTCCGAGAAGCTGAGGACCGTAGAAAGTTTACCCCCTCTTGGCCTATTTAGGACGTAGTGCGGAGACTGTTCAAGTGTAGACTTGATAGTAGTTTTTATGCGATACTACACTCAGGCGAGTTTCTCTTGAGAATATTATGGGTCGATGAGTCAGTCATCTTAACCTGTAATATCCGATAGATGGAATTAAGACTCTGGGAACTTTTTAGAACATGATCTACATGTTTTTATCCTTAGTTCACTCCTTTGGGATGGTTCTTACCCAGACTTCATGCTCGTGACTTACAACAAACCCTTAATTCTTGGTTGATCCAATTAAGTCTTGTCAATGTCAATGGAACTTGGGTGTTGATAAGGTGTAAACCATAATCCACCAAAATGGATGATTGATCTTGACAATGACTTAATTCATCCCTTGACCTTTGCTTGTTTCCTTGTGTGTGATCCCTTATTTGTGATTGTTGCATTCATGCATTCATGCGCATCATAACATTCATCTCACGAAAATTTCAAGGAACTGAGGTATTGTTTGCAAATATTTTCAGACCATGGATTATGGACGAAGAAACACTAAGAAGTACAGTTTCAGATGTCCCGACTTGAAAGAGTTAAGAAAGCTAGCATCTTTTGTATTATATCCCTTGGACTTCAAACAATTCTATGGGAAGCTTTTGTCTATCTTGTCTACTGATGAGGTTGAAGGACATTTGAGTGTACTAGTGTAGTTCTATGATCCTCTCTACCGCCGTTTCACTTTCCTAGATTTTCAGCTTGTGCCTACATTGGAGAAGTATTCTCATCTCTTGGGGATACCTGTTTCTAGTAGAGTACCTTTTAGTGGCTTTGAAGAGATTCCCAGATCTCATCTTATTGTTGAAGCTCTTCACTTTAAGAAGTCTGAGATAGAGGCTCATTGGGTGAAGAAAGGAGGATTGTTTGGGTTGCCATCTGATTTCCTCATCAAGGAAGCTACTGCTTTTGCTCAAGCCGGTAGTGTGGATGCTTTTGAAGCTATATTTATATTTCTCATTTATGGATTAGCTTTGTTCCCTAACATTGACGGTTTTGTTGATGTTAACGCCATTATACTTTTCTTGATTGGGAATCTTGTGCCTACTTTGTTGGGTGATATGTATTTCTCTTTGCATCCAAGGAATTCTAAGGGTGGTAGAACCATTGTCTGTTGCATTCCTCTTTTGTACAAGTGGTTTATTTCGTACTTGCCTCAGACGCCTACTTTTGTGGAGAACAAAAAATGTATACAGTGGTCTCAAAGACTTATGTCTCTCACTAA
Source organism: Lathyrus oleraceus (assembly GCF_024323335.1). Classification (NCBI taxonomy): domain Eukaryota; kingdom Viridiplantae; phylum Streptophyta; class Magnoliopsida; order Fabales; family Fabaceae; genus Lathyrus; species Lathyrus oleraceus. The sequence continues at coordinate 391,841,392 of NC_066585.1, forward strand.
TGATGATATAGTTTGGTATGATCCTTCTTTGGGTAGTTTGGAGATTATTGATAGTTGTGGTGAATACTCTAATGTACCTCTCATTAGTATACAAGGAGTAATTAACTAAAAACCTGCTTTGGCTTGTCCTCAGCTTGGGTTCCCCTTGAGAGACAAACCTAATAACACTTTGTTAAAAGGTCTTTTATATCAAGAGGGTAAAGATCCCCAACATTTAAAGCAGAAGATTGTGCGTGCTTGGCATAATATGCATAGGAAAGGAAGATCCGAGCTTGGTCCGTGCAATTGTGTAGCTTTGGAAGCTTACACTCTATGGGTGAAGAAGAGAGCTTGTGAGTTGAAGATACCTTATCCTTGTGAAAGACCTATGTATATGGTTGTGGTTGAGCCATTAACTCTCCCTAACCAAGATGTAGAGGATCTGGAAGACGCACTCGCCAAGATGAAGCAAGAGAAGGATATGTGGGAAGAACCTTTCCGTGCTTTGAGCAAAAAGCATGAATAGTTGCAGTTGGAATCTAAGGACAAAGATGCACTTATTGAGCTACTTGAAGACCGAGTGACAAAGAGACAGAGAGAGCCAGAGATTTTATCTTCTAGCATGCCTCAACCTTCTGTTTCTTGGAAGAAGATTGTTGATCAGCTTGTCCTCGAGAAGACTCAGATGAAGGCTTCTTTTGAGACCGAGGTTCGACGCATTCGAAGGAATTACGCGCCTTCAGCCCGATCTTATGACGTTGTTGTTAGGGATCCTTAGGATGACTAGTCTCCTTTTCTCTTGTATTTTTCATTTGGTTTCTGAAATTGTACTTAGTGTAATCATTTCAAATTATATAAATAAAAGAGAGTTTTGGTCATATAAAATTGTTGCAATCATATATATATTTGCGAACGATATCGTAAGTTCCTTGAAAATAGAAATAAACAAACAAGCATTACATTTCATGCATCATTTGCATAAATAGGTTTCTCTTTCGCCAGATGTCTCACTGGTGTTTCTTTTGTGCTTCAACCAAGCTGACTCATCAGTACATCACTCGCACCAATCATATCAGAATCATGGAACATCTCGAGCAAGAGAATAGAGAACTAAAGGATGAGATTGCCCGACTGACTGCCATGATGGAGTCAGTGTTGGCTGCTCAGAGCCAATCTTCTTCAACGTCCGCAACTCCTCCTCCGAGGACAGTTATTTCAGAGGTGCCTACTGTCGCATTACGCGAAAAACCGGCGGGAAAACGAAACAACAGAGTCACCACCGTGCGTTATTTATCCCAAAAGAGGGAAAGGAAACGCTCGAAGTAAACCTGGAAAAGACATGGTCTCGCGACCAGAGAGAAATGGGATCGGGAGTCGGTTATGCGAAGGGAAGGTATTAACACCCCTACGCATCCGTCGTACTCGACGGGATCCACGCACAAAAGGAAGGATAAAGGTTGCTAAACACTGCTCCAAACATCAAACACTGGCTGAAAGGAGACATAGGAAAACAAAAGAAACTAACTCGGCAGGATATCGCATCCTGGGCCTACGTAGTCTGTCAGGCACAGACATCAGAGTCGACGTAGTTCGGGACAGGGGGAAACGTGCTCGCTAGGATGTCGCATCCTATGCATACGTATCTTCTCGGACTAAAGAAGAATCAGAGCACCCGTAGCTCGGCTAACGCACGCCAAACAAAACCACACAGGAAACCGACTGCCAATCGCTGGACTTATGTCAGACTCCACACAAAGCAGGCAAACATGGAAACCGAATGCCAATTGCTGGACTTACATCAGACTCCGAACCAACAAACACACACAGGAAACCAACTGCCAATCGCTGGACTTATGTCAGACTCCAAACAAAACAAACCAGACACAGGAAACCAACTGCCAATCGCTGGACTTATGTCAGACTCCTACACAACAAAGGGTTGAAAAAGAAAAAAGGCGCCCGGAGAGATCTGCTCATCTCCTGCCTACGTACCTCATCTGGTATGAGGATCAGGGCGACGTAGTTCCCCTACGCAGGGAAAGAACTTGCCTAACCAGAGACTGGGAAATGACATACTATAAGGGAGACTAACTCGAGCCTAATAGTTATCATGCAAATTCACCATGGTCCTAGGTCAAGGTTTCTATCTAACTTGCACAGGGAGCAAGCTAAACCTAAACAGCACAAGCAAAGCAAACAATCACACAAATAGCACACACTATATACAAACTAAGTGGGCTCACACAAGGTTAGGCTGTGAAACACAAGCCAACTGGAATCGGGTGATGTTAGCTCTTAACCCTAACATTGAGAGTTAGGGTGAAGCAGATGAAATGGGAAGTGAGGGGTGTGCCTCACAGCTCTAATCCCTGGCCTGGGAGAGCTTGACTCAAATAGAAGGTGTGGGAGTTCAGAAAGCAGGAACTCTTCTATCCACATGACTGACTCAACAAGGATATTGGGTTAATATCCACAATGCATCAACATGTAATGTCAGCAAAGGGATGACATCAACATGTAGCAGGAGATGGACTGCACATCTCTTTTATCTGCCATTTGCCTTATCAAAGGTCCTTTCCTGCTTGGCACAAAAATAAACAAACACAAGCATTGCCTCTTAAGGAGGAGTTCAGACAGGTGCCTGCCCAAGTAACAGGACAAGTCTTCCAGACTACATGAAGTCAGTGAGTTATACCTCTAATGGTTAAGCAACCAAGCAAAAGCAAAAGCAAGTTCACAATGAACTTAAGCAACTAATGTACCTGAAAACAATCCAACTCAGTCAGTACACAACTCAAAAAGTCAAACAGACAGTTCAACAATCAACAGTTAACTGTACACAGTCAAACAAGCAAGGCAACATTGTGCAAGGCACAAGCTCAACTCAAATGAGCTACAAGCCACCTACAAAACAAGTCAAGATTAGCTAATCATCAGCCAAATAATCCAACTCAAGCAAATGAATCACTTCCCTTATGACCATATGCTCCTTATCCTGAAAACAAAGCTCAAACATAAGCACCAACCACTAGGACAAGGCCTAGGGTCAAAGAGGGAGAAATAATTCAAAACAGAACATGAAAATTGACATGAATCAACTTCAATCCAGTAAGAACATCATCCAAAAAGTTCCACATCCATATCATGCACGAAAATCATTTCACAAGTCAAATAAGGCAAGGCATGCAAGTTCAAAGCTCATTGAAGCAACAGAATAAACAAATCCACATTAATTCCTAAATGATTCAATAAATCCCAAGAAAAAGCATGGCTAACCAGAACACATCATATGATTAACATACCAAAAATCAAGGCATTTGGACAAGTTTAAGCATGGCAATGAAATTCCATAAATCAAGGTAAGCACAAACAAGCTCAATTGAGACACAAAATGCTACATCAACTTAGCATAAGCCTAAAACAGAATTCAAACATGATAAAGACCTCCTATCAAAACCACAATAAACTTCAATATGTTTAGAATCAATATGCAAAATTTCAAATCCATATGATACACAACCAGCATTTCACAAATCATTGAAGTTCATGACTATTCAAAAGTCCACAAATGGCAATCCAGAAAGAAAAATCTCAAACAAATCAGAAATCAATTCAAAATTTCCACAAAACTTCATGATCAATCCTAACATCCAGAAGAAGCAACATGCAAAAAATCACATCATTTGGCATTTATTTGGCATGGTAAAGAAAATCTTCAAGATGAGCAAGCAAAGGTGTGACACACATTGTCACACCTACATTAACCAGATCATATCTCAACAACCATAAATGCTAAAAATGCAAACTCAACACGAAAATGACCAGCAAGATTTCTAGTTTAAGCATACCAAATTTCACAATCATTGGATTAAATCTCATCATTTCACAAAGCATATGGCAAGGTAGGTCAAGAAAACACACACATACACAATCCCTAAGCCAAAACATTTTTCATGCGTGCACAATTTCTGGAAAAATAGTCATAAAATACTAGACATGATGAGGAAAAGGATGCAAAAATTCCCAGGTCATTTGGATCATTATTTATGGAGTTATGAATTTTCTAAGTGGATGAAAAAATAAAAAATCATGAAGCACATAGCATGAAATGGTATGGAAGAAAATGCAAAGGCATAATTGAAACTGTCCAAGCCAGGGATCGAACTGTGTTGAATTTTGAAAGTGGCGCGCTTAAGTGAAACACGCCGTTTCACTTAAGTCTATGTGGCCAGGGCAAGCGTTTGTAGCCAATCAATTTGCCACGCAGGAGACACGCTGGACCAGTGCATGGCTAATAACATGAAATCACATGCAAACAGGCGCGAGGAAGATCAAATGCATTCTGGAAAACGAAAACCTAGCTCATTCATACAGATTCATCGTGTTCTTGGGCTCAAGAACAAAATCGTCCAGAAATTCATAAAAAGCACACCATTGGATAGATCTTCCAACGTACATCATGGATCAAGGATTATATTACTCTAATTCTACACACATGCAAAGATTCAAGCAAGGGAAGTTTCACACATCAAACTTAGATCCAACATAACTCACTCATTACTTCATGAAAATCAATGAAACAAAGCTCAGATTAATCACCAATGAAAGATCTATAACATGCATCAATCAATTTCATAAATCATGAGAGTCGAATTTTGACCTTCAAGAAACAACATAAGTGGAATTGGTTGATTCAAGTCCTGAACAACTCAAACAGTTCTTCCTCTATGCTCATATGAATGAATGGATGAAGAATTAGTGCTCAATCGTGCTTGATATTGCTTAAATCTTCAACTGCCATTAATGGATGCAACTTTCAACAGCTTCAAATCAGATCGAAAATTGACGGATCTTGCTTCCAAAATGCTCAATTATGCTGGTGGATGATGATTCAATCAAGGAAAAGGCAATGTGTATGAAGAAAATTAAAGAAAAGTTTGAGAGCACAATGTGTGAAATTTTTCAGATTTGGAAATTATGATGTGTTAATCACGAATTCTGTTATGCTTTAGCTTATATATGATGCCTTAATCATGTTTGTTAATCATGCTTAGACCAAATGCCAAGGGATTAGTGAAAACAAGTGTTTATGCAAATTGGCCAAAACACCCTTTATGCATGGCAAGGCAATGGAACAGTGCACGTTTTCTGAGTTTAATTCACTTGAAATGATGTGTTGAGGCTAAATCCAATGCTAGAACATGAAAACAATGCCTAATTTTTGAATTTGGAATTTCCCTCCAAAATTCAAATGAAGAGTCAAATATTTTTGTGATGGAAATGCATGATATGTGATGCATGATTTGGATAGTGCATGTCAAGAGAGAAATGTTACAAAAAGAACCATCTCATTAGGAAAGTTTTCATCTGACCTCAAATTCTTCAATGTTGATTTTTGAAATGTCAAATGAGACTTGTATGGACATGAATGAGGCCTCTCTAACCATCTCCCACCTTCAAATCCATGATTGAACTGACAGTTGACTTTGGTTGACTTTCTAGGGTTTCAGATGAATTGCATCTTGACTGATGATCTCTGAACATCGAACCTTTGGCCAAACAACTTCAAAATGATCCCTTAGGTCATATGAACTCAATGAACCAACCCTAGGGCTTTGCTTCCATGGAAAATGCACTTGCTTGCTTGCACAACTGGATCTCCTGACCAGTCTTGACTGATAACTTGCACTAGGCAATGGACAATGCAATGCTATGCAGTGGACAATGCAATGCTAATGACCTAAAAATGAAAATGTATGTACAAATGGGAGGTGCAAATTTGAGGTGCTACAGCTGCCCCTATTCAATCAACTGGGAACCTGAACGGATGAGAGCAACGACTGTCAGACCTTCAAGGTAAACAGGGATTGAATACCAAAGAACCGTAGAAATTTGCACTCTGAGGGGATCCAAGAAAGGAAAATTCACCAACGGAAGCTTCCACTAGGATCTGATATTTGTTATTGGGGATTTTGATTCTTTAAAGGTACCGTCACATCCAGACATCGAAAGATGATGAATGGGAATAGAAATCACAACTAGACATCAACGGACGACCAGGAAAAACTCGACGTTTACCAAAACCAACGGAGAGGTAACCAGACATCAACGGATGAATGGGGAAAATACATCTAGATGTCAACGGACAACTAGGAAAAACTCGACGTTTACCGACACCAACGGAGAGGTGAAACCAGACATTAATGAATGAATGGGGAAAATACATCTAGATGTCAACGGACAACTAGGAAAAACTCGACGTTTACCGACACCAACGGAGAGGTGAAACCAGACATTAATGAATGAACTGGGAAGACTCGACCAGACGTCAATGGACGAAAGGGAGAAGCTCGACATTTATCGACACCAACGGAGAAGGAGAAGCTCAACGTTTATCGACACCAACGGAGAAGGAGACTCTGATGGGAATACCACAACCAAACGTCAACGGACGATCGGGAAAAACTCAACGTTTATCGACACCAACGGAGAGGTGAACAGACATCAATGGATGACCTGTGGGGGAAATACAACTAGATGTCAACGGACAACTAGGAAAAACTCGACGTTTACCGACACCAACGGAGAGGTGAAACCTACTGGGGAAGAAAATACATCCAGATGTCAACGGACAACTAGGAAAAACTCAACGTTTACCGAAACCAACGGAGAGGTGACCAGACATCAACGGATGAATGGGGAAAATACATCTAGATGTCAACGGACAACTAGGAAAAACTCGACGTTTACCGACACCAACGGAGAGGTGAAACCAGACATTAACGGATGAATGGGGAAGACTCGACCAGACGTCAATGGACGAAAGGGAGAAGCTCGACGTTTATCGACACCAACGGAGAAGCAGAAGCTCGACGTTTATCGACACCAACGGAGAAGGAGAAGCTCGACGTTTATCGACACCAACGGAGAAGGAGACTCTTCTGGGGAGAGAAAATATAACTCAACCAAACGTCAACGGACGATTTGGAAAAACTCATCGTTTATCGACACCAACGGGGAGGTGAAGCTCGACGTTTATCGACACCAACGGAGAAGGAGACTCTGAGGGGAATACCACAAACAAACGTCAACGAACGATCGGGAAAAACTCAACGTTTATCGACACCAACGGAGAGGTGAACAGACATCAATGGATGACCTGTGGGGGAAATACAACTAGATGTCAACGGACAACTAGGAAAAACTCAACGTTTATCGACACCAACGGAGAAGGAGACTTTGGGGGAGAAATAAGGGTATTACGAACATCGAAAGATGATGTTTACCGACATCAAAAGAAGACCATACATTGACGGATGACCGGGGTAGGACTCGATGTTTACCGACACCGAAAGATGGTGTTTACCGACACCAAAGAAATAACACATGCGGGTGCTAACATGACACTTACCAGTATCACAATATGACATCTACATATGTCGAGGCAAGGCTAAACACTTGCTGGGGATCCCACTAGGGAGAATCAAGCTTTCCGTTCGCGGACGGGTGAGGAAATAAACCTCTCTGGGGAATATCTGAATCCTGTCAGGAGCAACTGTAGCAAACGTGCTGTACAAATGTTGAGCAATGATCCGCCTCGGCCGGGGATAGTCTGATTAGGTTTCAACACATGAATGCAGATGTTTGAATTTTTCTATGGCGTAATGCTCCATATTGAATGGAAATGCTACGTGATTTTGAGGATGCAATGATTACTACATGCAAAATGCAAAGGATGAAATCCGGCTAGGGAGCCAAGACCGATCAGATACTCCAACTCTGTGGGTAGTCTCTGTCTGAGGAATACTCTGCGGGGAGAGCACCGACTTCTCACTCATGCTGGAGAAATAAAACTGTTGCTGTGGAAAGGATCCCAATCCGCTCGGGGACTCCACTTGGGGAACAAACAAGGCAACTCGCTAGGGACGAACCAAGACGACTCCGCTGAGGAAATTAAAGAAGGCGACTTTGCTGGGGAGAGTTGCCAACAGGTAGGATAAACTCTGCTTTGGGAAACAAATGCCACTCCGCTGGGGAAAACTCATCCAATCCACAGGTAGGATAAACTCTGCTGGAGATAATCTTCACCGGACCTGATCCACTCGGGGAACCTGCTGGGGAAAACCGTCAACACAAACCTCTGCTCGGGACATCTGCTAGAGCAAGCAGCTCTGTTGGGGATAACACACCAGACTCCATGATGGAGATAGGCATCCACAACCCTGCTGGGGAAAAGCATACTCTGGTGGGGAAAGTAGTACACCAGACTCGGTGCTGGAGATAGACATCCACAACACTGCTGGGGATAAGCGCTCACGACCACGCTGAGGATAACAGTACCTCGAACCCGACTGCTGGGGAATGGAACTACTCCATTGACACCTCCGTTGGGGATTCAACATCCCTCCAACTCACTGGGGAACTCAATTGGGGAAAGATCTGCTGGGGAATCGTCCTTTACAGATAACAACCTGCAAAACAGCACAACACACATGCCCCAGGGGTTACATGGACAAGATATGCTCAAGTGTCCTCAACATTCAAAATGATTTTCAAATGTTTTATCTTTCTGCACATTATTGTTTAGCCTTCATGTTTTTATATGCAATGTTTATCAAAAATTCCGACGTTTTTGCAAACAAAACAGTAAAAATAAGAACAAGAGAGCTATTTATCTGAATAACGACTTTTATTGATTGAAAATGGGCTTGAAAAGGCGAATACAATCGGGAAGCAATTCCTAGAAAGAGGTAATTGCGCACAAAAGGAAAAATCTATCCTAATGGCAATGTGAACACGGCATCCACTATTTCCCAATTCTGTTATAACTCACAGATCATCAGTTTTCCTCCCAACTTCCTTGCTTTCTGAGAAGAATGACTGGACTGATCACATCTTTCGAGATGGCAGACGACGGAGCGCGGTGAAGTACAGATAACTCAGACTGTAGTCTTCGCTTTAATCCCTCTGTTTCCTGGATCGCCCTTTCGGGTTTTCAATCCACCGGGATACCCATTTTTGCCTAAGCCGCCCATGCGGGTTTTCGACTTACCAGGTGTACAATCTTTTCATTTATATCCCTAACTTTTGCCCGAACCTTTTCTTTCTGTTTTTGGTTCGCCGGAATACCCTTTTTTTGCCTGGACTCTTTTATTCTTTTTATCCAGCGGGTCAATTTATGCGAAGTATTTTTTGACTACATCTGAGTTAACAGGGGACGGAAAATCTTCACCATCCATAGTTGTAAGCATCAAGGCTCCACCGGAGAAAACCTTCTTCACAACATACGGACCTTCATAATTAGGAGTCCACTTGCCCCTGTCATCTGTACCGGGAGGGAGGATCCTCTTCAAAACTAGATCACCAGTTTGATAGCTTCGAGGACGCACTTTCTGATCAAAGGCTCTCTTCATCCTTCTCTGATACAACTGCCCATGGCATACAGCTGCTAGCCGTCTCTCTTCGATAAAGCTCAACTCGTTAAACCTTGTCCGAATCCACTCGGCTTCATCAAGCTTGACATCTAGCAAGACTCTCAGAGAAGGAATCTCCACTTCAACAGGTAGGACAACTTCCATACCATACACAAGGGAGTAAGGGGTTGCCCCGGTCGACGTACGCACTGAGGTACGGTACCCATGCAAAGCGAAAGGCAACATCTCATGCCAATCTTTGTACGTCACGACCATCTTCTGCACAATCTTCTTGATATTCTTGTTCGCCGCCTCTACAGCACCATTCATCTTCGGTCTGTAAGGAGAAGAATTGTGATGTTCAATCTTGAAATCTTTACAGAGCTCTTTCATCATCTTGTTATTGAGATTCGAACCATTGTCAGTGATGATTCTCTCAGGAACCCCATAACGACAGATGATTTCCTTCTTAATGAATCGGGCAACCACTTGTTTGGTAACATTAGCATAGGAAGCTGCTTCCACCCACTTGGTGAAGTAATCAATCGCAACAAGGATGAAGCGATGTCCATTAGAAGCAGTAGGCTCAATCTTCCCTATCATGTCAATTCCCCACATGGCGAACGGCCAAGGCGAATTCATGACATTCAGAGGGCTTGGTGGTACATGAACCTTATCAACATAAATTTGACACTTAAGGCACTTCCTAGCGTACTTGAAACAATCGGATTCCATAGTCATCCAATAATAACCGGCTCTCAACATTTTCTTAGACATTGCATGACCACCAGCATGGGTACCAAACGAACCTTCATGCACTTCTTGCATCAATATGTCTGCTTCGTGTCTATCCACGCATCTGAGCAGCACCATGTCAAAGTTCCTCTTATACAACACATCATCCTGATTCAAATAAAAGCTTCCAGCTAGCCTCCTCAGGGTTTTCTTGTCATTCTTTGACGCACCTTCAGGATACTCCTGGCTCTTGAGGAAGTTCTTGATATCATAGTACCACGGTTTCTCATCAACAACAGACTCGGCTGCAAACACATACGCAGGCCTCCCGAGTCGATTCACCGCAACATGTGGCACATGATTCCACCAATGAACTTTGATCATCGAAGACAAAGTAGCCAAGGCATCAGCCATCTGATTCTCGTCCCGGGGGACATGATACAACTTCACCTTCTTGAAGAACGTCAGTATTCTCCTGGTGTAATCTCTATATGGAATCAAATGCGGCTGGTTCGTATTCCAATCTCCATTGACCTGATTGATCACTAGAGCGGAATCTCCAAATATGTCAAGAGTTTTGATCCTCAGACCAATGGCTTCTTCTATCCCCATGATACAAGCCTCATACTCAGCTTCGTTGTTGGTGACGTCAAAAGTCAATCTAGCCGAAAAAGGTATATGAGCACCTTTAGGATTGATCAACACTGCACCAACACTGTTACCGTTCACATTCACAACCCCATCAAACATCAATGTCCACTTGTCATCAGGATCCGGTCCTTCCTCGACAAGAGGCTCTTCACAATCTTTCATCTTAAGATACATGATGTCCTCATCAGGGAATTCAAACATCATAGGCTGATAATCATCAATCGGTTGCTCGGCGAGATAGTCTGACAGAATACTACCTTTAATGGCCTTTTGCGACGTGTACTGAATATCATATTTTGTTAAGATCATCTGCCAACGGGCAACATGTCCGGTGAGAGTCGGCTTCTCAAAGATGTACTTTATGGGATCCAACTTAGAAATCAACAAAGTGGTATGGTTCAACATATACTGCCTCAGTCGGCGAGCAGCCCAGGCCAAAGCACAACAAGTTTTCTCAAGCTGTGAATATTTGATTTCACAGTCGGTAAACTTTTTGCTAAGGTAGTATATGGCATGCTCTTTTCGACCAGACTCGTCAAGCTGTCCCAATACACACCCCATCGAATTCTCAGTCACTGACAGGTACATTATCAGAGGTCTCCCAGGAACTAGAGGTATCAGGATTGGAGGTTTCTGTAAATACTCTTTTATCTTGTCAAAAGCTTTCTAACAATCATCATTCCACCTGATTGCTTGATTCTTTCTAAGCAATTTGAATATCGGTTCACACGTGGCAGTTAGGTGAGATACAAACCTTGCAATATAGTTCAATCTCCCTAAAAACCCACGAACCTGCTTTTCAGTTTTCGGTTCAGGCATTTCTCGAATAGCTTTGACTTTTGCTGGATCAACCTCAATCCCTTTCTCGCTGACAGTGAAGCCTAACAGCTTCCCGGATTGCACTCCAAACGTACACTTGTTTGGATTCAGCCTCAGCTTGAACTTTCTCAATCTGTCAAACAACTTCTACAAATTAACCAGGTGCTCCTCTTTTGTCTGCGACTTTGCAATCATATCATCCACGTACACTTCAATATCTTTGTGCATCATGTCATGAAAGAGAGTCGTCATAGCCCTCTGATAGGTAGCACCGGCATTCTTCAGCCCAAATGGCATCACCTTATAGCAGAACGTGCCCCAAGGTGTAATGAATGTCGTCTTTTCCATGTCCTCTGGCACCATCTTAATCTGATTATAGCCCGAGAAACCATCCATGAAAGAGAAAACCGAGGATTGAGCCGTATTATCCACCAATACATCAATGTGAGGTAATGGGAAATCATCTTTCGGACTTGCTTTGTTCAGATCCCGGTAATCGACACACATTCTGACTTTGCCATCCTTCTTCGGCACGGGAACGATGTTGGCCACCCACGGGGGATAAGTTGTCACTGACAAGAAACCCGCATCGAACTGCTTCTGAACCTCTTCTTTGATCTTAACAGCCATATTAGGACTCGTTCTACGAAGCTTCTGCTTGACCGAAGGACAATCTTCTCTGAGAGGTAGTCTATGCACCACAATATCAGTATCCAACCCAGGCATATCTTGATAAGACCAGGCGAATATCTCTACATACTCTCTCAGCATCTCAATCAACCTGCTCTTGACCTCTGTCTTCAAAGCAGCCCCGATCTTAATATCTCTTCTGGCGTCCTCAGTACCAAGATTAACAATCTCCAACTCCTCCTGATGAGGTTGGATGACCCTCTCCTCTTGCTTCAGCAATCTAACCAATTCTTTCGGGAGTTCACAGTCTTCCTCACTCTCCTTTTCAGCTTGGTAGATGGGATTGTCGTAATCATACTGAGCCATAACAGAACTATTCATAGTGGATGCCATAAGATCACTTCTGCATGTTTAATGCTTTGTTTTAGAAAAAGGAGTTCAAGAAAGTCACAAAAACAAAAACATTGCCATTTTTATTTATTTTTTTGAAAAATGAAAACAAAAATAGAAAGACAGGGATCACAAAATTGTTTGCAAAACGTCCTTTATTAATGATAATCATTGAAAAACATGATGAGGCCCTACAATGAACCACTACGCCTTGGGCAGAACGTAGGGTTTTATGCAGAATGAAAAAAACAAAAGAAAATTACTCTGTTTGAAGAGTAACTTGGACCACATCTTCTGCTGTCCAATTGCTGATCACCTCCCCTGGTGCACACGGGCGAACCCAGTTGTCGAGATCATAATCACTGTCACCATCTTCACTACTAGCCGCAAAGACGTCGCCGTGATTCATCAGCCCAGCGCTGGTAAAGGTACTCGGACCTGTCTGCATACCCTGCTCCTCCTACAAGGGTTGATAGCCAATTCCAAACTTATCCTCTTTAATAGGCAAATCCACCATCTTGCCCCAGCCTTTAGCTCTACTAGAGTCAATAACCTCCTTGGCCTGCTTATATGACGCAATTGAAGCACCCGGCTTCTTCTGATCAGCAAACGCCACCCTTTCGAGAGCAACAGTCTCAAATGTCTGGCATAAGGTTTCATGGATCTCGCCATCCACCTCTACATACTTGAAAGAGGATAAGTGACTCACCAAAATGTCTTCCTCGCCGCACACGGTCACAATCTGACCATTCCAGACATACTTCAAATTCTGGTGGAAAGTTGACGAAACAGCCCCTGCTGCATGAATCCAAGGACGCCCCAACAAACAACTGTACGCGGGCTGAATGTCCATAACATAAAAGATGATATCAAAGACCTCCAGACCTATCTTCACTGGCAAGGTGACTTCACCAAAAACAGAACGTTTGGATCCGTCAAATGCACGAACTATCAGGTCACTCGAAGTGAGCACAACCCCTTCAACAGATATCTTCTTCAAAATCTGCTTGGGCAACACGTTCAGCGACGAGCCGGTGTCTACCAACACGTGAGACAAAACAACACCCTTGCACTCCATGGTGATATGCAAGGCCTTATTATGATTACGTCCCTCAGCCGTCAAGTCCAGGTCAGTGAACCCCAAACCATGCCTGGTGCTCACGTTGGCAATCACTCCTTCCAGTTGGTTGACAGAAATCTCTTGAGGTACGTAAGCCATATTCAGTATCTTTAGTAAGGCATTACGATGTGCCTCAGAGCACAGAAGCAAAGAGAGTATAGAAATCTTGGACGGAGTCTGATTAAGCTGGTCTACAATCTTGTAGTCACTTTTCTTGATAATCTTCATGAACTCCTCCACATCCTTCTCGAATGAACCCTCAGGCACATCCTTCTGAGCTGGTTCTTCATCAACCACTGCTTGTTTTCCCTTAGCCTTGGCGAGAGCCTCGGCATTGTTGTCTCTTAAAGGTTGCGAGCAAACAGACGTCCACTGCGGGTAAAACCTCCTGGTCCACCGACATTGTCCACAACTGGACTTGCAACCACAGGAGTTCTACTGGGCACACCAATTGTCACAGGCGCTTGATTCACTAGCCTGACCTGATTCTCAACCCTTCGATTGTTGCGGTAAGCGTTGTCATACTTCCATGGCATAGCCCTGCTATCAATAGCCCTTCTGACTGGCGCAACAATTGTAGTCGGATTACTGGCGGTTACAGGTGCAGAGATGGTAACAGGGGTACCACTTGTTGTAGGCGCACTAACAACCCTCTGGCCACGTCCTTCAGACGGTTTGAAATAGATAGTGACAGTCGACACCATCCCATGTTCTCTAACAGCCCGACTGAATTGCAAACTGCCTTCGTCCATCAAACCCTGGACACCAGCCCTCAACTGAGCACAACCATTCTCAGATTCAGCACAATCAACACAACCCTGATCACAGCCCGGGTAAACACCCCCTTTCAATAAACGGCCCTTTATAACCAACAAAGAAGTCTGAACATCATCCACACTGACTACCAGATCTTCAGCTTCTGCCCCTTCAATATTATTCACCCGGTGAGCACCATGTGGCGACATTGGGTTATTAACAACATTCGGTACAGGAGCAAAATTGATAGTTTTGGCATCAATCAGGTCCTGGACTTTATGATGAAAAGCCCTACAGTTTTCAATATGGTGTCCCGGCGCACCAGAGTGAAAGTCACAACGCACGTTGGCATCATACCCAGGTGGTATTTTTGTCAACGGAGCCATTGTCCTCAACTCAACAAACCCTAGTCTGAGTAACTCAGGTAGTAACTCAGCATAGGTCATTGGCAAAGGGTCAAAACGTCGATCAGGCATCCTCTGCCTTGGTTGATACGGACGTTGTTGTTGTTGTTGTTGTTGTTGCGGCGGTTGTTGAACTCTCTGTTGTTGCGGTTGTTGACGTTGTTGAGGTGCTGGAATTGTCACAGCAGCAACCTGGCGATACTGATTTCTGTTCGGATTTTTGAGGTGAAGAACAGCATTAGCTTCACCCTCTCTCCGACGAGGTACCCCAGCAAAAGGCTTTTTGGACGACGAGGACCCAACATCTTGAATTTTACCGGCTTTAATCAAGCTCTTTGTCCTCTCTCCGCAGATAACGACATCCGAAAAACTACCGAATGGGCAACTCCCCATCCGGTCCATGAAGACACCTTGCAGTGTGCCAACGAACATATCAGTCAACTCCCTCTCCAGCATAGGGGGTTGTACTCTAGCAGCCAATTCACGCCACCTCTGGGCGTACTCCTTGAAGCTTTCGCCAGATTTCTGACAGAGACTTTGCAACTGAGTCTGGCTCGGCGCCATGTCCATATTATGTTTATACTGCCTCAAGAAGGCCTCACCCAGATCTCTCCAATAGCGGATAGAATCTCTCTTCAGTTCCATGTACCAATCCAAGGAAGCCCCAGATAAGCTATCCTGGAAAAAATACATCCACATTTTCTCGTCGTCAGTGTAAGCAGAGATTTTCCGATAATATGCCTGCACGTGAGCGCGAGGGCAAGAAGTACCATTGTACTTGTCGAAAGAGGGTGCCTTGAATTTGTAGGGAATTCTCAATCCTTCCACTAGCCCCATGTTGGTCACATCGAAACCCAGGGAATTCTGACATTCCATGGCTCTTATTTTCTCAGCAAGGGCATCAACTTTTCGATCCCTCTCTTCAACTCTTCCAACAACTTCATCATCTTCACTCAGCAGCGTGAACATGTCCTCTTGTCTGTCAACAATCGGAGTCGGATGACGAATCGGAGCCCGGGTAGCTCTGGCATTAACAGTCTCTGTAGCAAGAGGTTGTCCGTTGACTCTGATCCCCCTTAACTCATCGCCCACAGTGTAGTCGTTGGCGGGAGCAGCAACATTAACGTTCTCATGAACAGGCACGCCCACCGGCGACGCTCGGTTGGATTGCGGAATCATGGTCTCTTGTCTCTGAACCAGGGCTCGAAGTTCCTCTTGACCTTGCGCAACCCCTTGCATCATCGTCATAAACTGGGCCATGTTCGCCCTCATCTCAGCCAACTCCGTCTGAACTTGATCCATACTTCTTTGTTGATTGAGTCTGGTTGAATACCGATGCGGTCTTCAATCAGCTATCCTGCCTGACACAGGAACCAGAGTGAGAAGTCGCGAGCAAGAACACCTGTTATGCAAAATGATATGAGTATGATGCTAATGCATATGATGCACATGAAATGTTCATTTCTCAGGCATTCAAAGAGCCTGATTCATCTTCGAAAGATGGCAACCTGCAGCAAGAACAACACAGGAAGCACAGGAACAACCGTACACAAGAGTGATAAGTACAAAGTGAAACCAACAATCTCATCTATATATCAGAGCAACAGGGTCTTACAACAGAGATTCAAAGATCCAAAGGATAAGAGTACAACAACCCACCCAACAAGCCTGGGGGTGATTCTCAACATAAACATCAGGAATACAAGCTAAGACAAACGGCTTCCAGGAATGAGCGTCTTCAAATAGTGACACTGGTCTATCAACAGGTCACACTCTGAACATTCTGGCAAGGGAGTGAGCTTCTCCTTCAACTGTCTTCTGAGCTCTACAACTTCTCTTCCAAGTTGGTCCTCTGATGCATGTCTCAAGTCAACTTCCTTCTTCAAATGGATATCTTTGTCTCTGAGTTGCTTCTCCAAGTCTCTGATCTTCTTCTGATAACTGGCTTCAACTCTCTGCAATCTCAAACACTCTCGGTGCTCTGCATTCAGCAAATTCTCCATCTCTTCATAAGATCTCTTCTTGCTCCTTACTCCACCAACATCTACACTCTGGACATCTCTGAGTTGATGCGTCAGGTTCAACCTATCAGCTTTGGCTTGGTACAACTCCATCTGGGCATCTTGCTCTTTCTCCTTCAACCTGCGATTCTCCATCAGGGCTTGCTTGTACTGCTCAGCAGGTACACTCTCAGCAAGGATCAAAGGTGGTTGCACTTGCAAAGGATTCATCCTATCATAGGGCAACAACAAAGTTTCCACTCTCTTCTTGACCCACTCAGTGTAATCAGGCATAGTAATGGCAAACTTCTCCCTTAAGACAGCTCCATCTTTGACACCAATAGACTTCCAAGCTCTTCCTATCTGCTCCAATCTGACAGGGTCACTTCGCTTCTCAAAATACACACTCTCAACTATCTCAGCATCAAGTGGTCTTCCATTCATTACGAACCCCAATTGGCGAAGAGAAAGAACTGGGTTGTAATTGATGCAACCCTTAGTCCCTACAAGTGGCACATTCCGAAACTCTCCACAACTCATAATGACATCCCGCACATCCATCCGATAAGACTGCCATCTGATATCATATGAAGTAAGAGACATAACCCTCTGAGTCCACTTATGAGTGCTCTGAGCATCCACAAAAGGCCCACTGACTGGCAGGAGAGACAGGAACCATCTGAGCAAAAGTGGGAGACAGCATCTGATAGCTCCACCCTTACCATGCCTACTGTGAATAGCATAATAAGTGTCAGCTAACAGAGTAGGAACCGGGTTTCCTCCAAGAAAGATAGTGACTGCAACATAGTCCACGAAGTTGGGCATACTCGGGAACAAGACAATCCCATAGATCATGATGGCCAACTGAGCATGAAAAGCTTCCCAATTCCCCTTCTCTGCTTCTTCTCTAGCTATCCTTAACAGAAACTTCAGAGGCAACCCTACAACATCCCCACTGGACTTCCAATTATCACTGACCTCTTTGATACCCAAATGGAGAGCTCTGGCAACAACTCTGAAATCAGCCTCCTTAGGCACATCCAAGAAGGGAACCTGATGCTGAACCGAGACACTCAACAGAATAGAGTACTCCTCAAGAGTAGGCGCCAACTGATAATCCTGAAAAGTGAAACAACGAAGCTCTGGGTCATAGAACTGAAGAAGAGTCTGCAACGGCACTAGATCAACTACCATCTTCAACAGTGTCAGAATATCCCCATACTGATCAACAAACCCCTTCTGATTACCACTGGTCACAAAGTTGCTCAACTCTATCAGCGACGTCAAGGGCTCACGGTGAAAGTTGTAGGAACAAGTCTTCCGCTTCAACTCTGGGACTGTTGCCATCTCTATCAGTGAATGGACTCTGGAATGTACCTGAGAAATGATATGCATGCAGAGATTAGCTTTTTTCTTTTTCTTTTTCTTTTTCTTTTTTTTATTTCTTTTTTATTGCGTAGTTTTTGAAAATAAACATGCTATGATGCAAATGATGCAGACAAGACTGGCAGGCTGTGCATCTCGGAACACAGGATCAAAGCTTCGGCTGGAACTCGGAACCACAATTCATCTGAAACCCCAAGTCATCTGAGAAACTGTCATCTGAAGAACCAAGAGTCACCAACAGGATCACAAGTCACCAACAAGTCACCAACTGTACCTGTAATAATGATCATTCCCTCCCCACTCACGGGTGTCATCTAGGCCAGGGTAAGGTCGAGAGAAACACAGCATAAATAACCTTTCACAGAATATCATCATATACACACCCGAAGTATGTAACGATAATATCCCATCAGGGTCTGAACTGCTCGTGATATCAATGTTCCGCTAAGTGGCGCAATACCACCCGCTTCCCATGAATCACTCTATTCATAGGTTTCCTAGATTTCACTCATAGCCTGGGTATTGGGCCTTTTACCTCATGTAACTCCCACCCCAACAGAGAGACAACACAGCACATCCAGATGAACAGATGAATATGAATGAATGCAAACATAAATGCAAACATAAATGCAAACAATAAATAAATGAATGCAATAAATGAAACAGCAAAAGCAACCAAACCCTATCCTAGAGAGCGCTCGGAGAGACTCGCTTAGGGAAGATGGACCAGCAAGAGGTCAACTTCTCTACATCCCCAGCAGAGTCGCCAGCTGTCGCATTACGCGAAAAACCGGCGGGAAAACAAAACAACAGAGCCGCCACCGTGCGTTATTTATCCCAAAAAAGGGAAAGGAAACGCTCGAAGTAAACTTGGAAAAGACATGGTCTCGCGACCAGAGAGAAATGGGATCGGGAGTTGGTTATGCGAAGGGAAGGTATTAGCACCCCTACGCATCCGTCGTACTCGACGGGATCCACGCACAAAAGGAAGGATAAAGGTTGCTAAACACTGCTCACAAACATCAAACACTGGCTGAAAGGAGACACAGGAAAACAAAAGAAACTAACTCGGCAGGATATCGCATCCTGGGCCTACGTAGTCTGTCAGGCACAGACATCAGAGTCGACGTAGTTCAGGACAGGGGGAAACGTGCTTGCTAGGATGTCGCATCCTATGCATACGTATCTTCTCGGACTAAAGAAGAACCAGAGCACTCGTAGCTCGGCTAACGCACGCCAAACAAAACCACACAGGAAACGGACTGCCAATCGCTGGACTTATGTCAGACTCCACATAAAGCAGGCAAACATGGAAACCGAATGCCAACCGCTGGACTTACATCAGACTCCGAACCAACAAACACACACAGGAAACCAACTGCCAATCGCTGGACTTATGTCAGACTCCAAACAAAACAAACCAGACACAGGAAACCAACTGCCAATCGCTGGACTTATGTCAGACTCCTACACAACAAAGGGTTGAAAAAGAAAAAAGGTGCCCAGAGAGATCTGCTCATCTCCTGCCTACGTACCTCATCTGGTATGAGGATCAGGGCGACAAAGTTCCCCTACGTAGGGAAAGAACTTGCCTAACCAGAGACTGGGAAATGACATACTAGAAGGGAGACTAACTCGAGCCTAATAGTTATCATGCAAATTCACCATGGTCCTAGGTCAAGGTTTCTATCTAACTTGCACAGGGAGCAAGCTAAACCTAAACAGCACAAGCAAAGCAAACAATCACACAGATAGCACACACTATATACAAACAAAGTGGGCTCACACAAGGTTAGGCTGTGAAACACAAGCCAACTGGAATCGGGTGCTGTTAGCTCTTAACCCTCACAGCTCTTATCCCTGGCCTGGGAGAGCTTGACTCAAATAGAAGGTGTGGGAGTTCAGAAAGCAGGAACTCTTCTATCCACATGACTGACTCAACAAGGATCTTGGGTTAATATCCACAATGCAAAAACATGTAATGTGAGCAAAGGGATGACACACTGAATAGCAGGAGATGGACTGCACATCTCTTTTATCTGCCAATTGCCTTATCAAAGGTCTTTTCCAGCTTGGCACAAAAATAAACAAACACAAGCATTGCCTCTTAAGGAGGACTTCAGACAGGTGCCTGCCCAAGTAACAAGACAGGTCTTCCAGACTACATGAAGTCAGTGAGTTATACCTCTAATGGTTAAGCAACCAAGCAAAAGCAAAAGCAAGTTCACAATGAACTTAAGCAACTAATGTACCTGAAAACAATCCAACTCAGTCAGTACACAACTCAAAAAGTCAAACAGACAGTTCAACAATCAACAGTTAACTGTACACAGTCAAACAAGCAAGGCAACATTGTGCAAGGCACAAGCTCAACTCAAATGAGCTACAAGCCACCTACAAAACAAGTCAAGATTAGCTAATCATCAGCCAAATAATCCAACTCAAGCAAATGAATCACTTCCCTTATGACCATATGCTCCTTATCCTGAAAACAAAGCTCAAACATAAGCACCAACCACTAGGACAAGGCCTAGGGTCAAAGAGAGAGAAATAATTCAAAACAGAACATGAAAATTGACATGAATCAACTTCAATCCTGAAGAACATCATCCAAAAAGTTCCACATCCATATCATGCACCAAAATCATTTCACAAGTCAAATAAGGCAAGGCATGCAAGTTCAAAGCTCATTGAAGCAATAGAATAAACAAATCCACATTAATTCCAAAATGATTCAATAAATCCCAAGAAAAATCATTGCTAACCATAACACATCACATGATCAACATACCAAAAATCAAGGCATTTGGACAAGTTTAAGCATGGCAATCAAATTCCATAAGGCAAGGTAAGCACAAACAAGCTCAATTGCGACACAAAATGCTACATCAACTTAGCACAAGCCTAAAACAGAATTCAAACATGATAAAGACCTCCAATTAAAACCACAATAAACTTGAATATGTTTAGAATCAATGTGCAACATTTCAAATCCATATGATACACAACCAACATTTCACAAATCATTGAAGTTCATGACTATTCAAAAGTCCACAAATGGAAATCCAGAAAGAAAAATCTCAAACAAATCATAAATCAATCCAAAACTTCCAAAAAAATTCATGATCAATCCTAACATCTAGAAGAAGCAACATGCAAAAACTCACATCATTTGGCATTTATTTGGCATGGCAAAGAAAATCTTCAAGATGAGCAAGCAAAGGTGTGACACACATTGTCACACCTACATTAACCAGATCATATCTCAACAACCATAAATGCTAAAAATGCAAACTCAACACCAAAATGACCAGCAAGATGTCTAGTTTTAGCATACCAAATTTCACAATCATTGGATTAAATGTCATCATTTCACAAAGCATATGGAAAGGTTGGTCAAGAAAACACACACATACAATATCCCTAAGCCAAAACATTTTTCATGCGTGCACAATTTCTGGAAAAATAGTCATAAAATACTAGACATGATGAGGAACAAGATGCAAAACTTCCCAGGTCATTTGGATCATTATTTATGGAGTTATGAATTTTCTAAGTGGATGAAAAAATAAAAAATCATGAAGCACATAGCATGAAATGGTATGGAAGAAAATGCAAAGGCATAATTGAAACTGTCCAAGCCAGGGATCGAACTGTGTTGAATTTTGAAAGTGGCGCGCTTAAGTGAAACGCGTCGTTTCACTTAAGTCTATGTGGCCAGGGCAAGCGTTTGTAGCGAATCAATTTGCGACGCAGGAGACACGCTGGACCAGTGCATGGCTAATAACATGAAATCACATGCAAACAGGCGCGAGGAAGATCAAATGCATTCTGGAAAACGAAAACCTAGCTCATTCATACAGATTCATCGTGTTCTTGAGCTCAAGAACAAAATCGTCCAGAAATTCATAAAAAGTACATCATTGGATAGATCTTCCAACGTACATCATTGATCAAGGATTATATTACTCTAATTCTACACACATGCAAAGATTCAAGCAAGGGAAGTTTCACACATCAAACTTAGATCCAACATAACTCACTCATTACTTCATGAAAATCAATGAAACAAAGCTCAGATTAATCACCAATGAAAGATCTACAACATGCATCAATCAATTTCATAAATCATGAGAGTCGAATTCTGACCTTCAAGAAACAACAGAAGTGGAATTGGTTGATTCAAGTCCTGAACAGCTCAAACATTTCTTCCTCTATGCTCATATGAATGAATGAATGAAGAATTAGTGCTCAATCGTGCTTGATATTGCTTAAATCTTCAACTGCCATTAATGGATGCAACTTTCAACAGCTTCAAATCAGCTCGAAAATTGACGGATCTTGCTTCCAAAATGCTCAATTATGCTGGTGGATGATGATTCAATCGAGGAAAAGGCAATGTGTATGAAGAAAATTGAAGAAAAGTTTGAGAGCACAATGTGTGAAATTTTTCAGATCTGGAAATTATGATGTGTTAATGACGAATTCTGTTATGCTTTAGCTTATATATGATGCCTTAATCATGTTTGTTAATCATGCTTAGACCAAATGCCAATGGATTAGTGAAAACAAGTGTTTATGCAAATTGGCCAAAACACCCTTTATGCATGGCAAGGAAATGGAACAGTGCACGTTTTCTGAGTTTAATTCACTTGAAATGCTGTGTTGAGGCTAAATCCAATGCTAGAACATGAAAACAATGCCTAATTTTTGAATTTGGAATTTCCCTCCAAAATTCAAATGAAGAGTCAAATATTTTTGTGATGGAAATGCATGATATGTGATGCATGATTTGGATAGTGCATGTCAAGAGAGAAATGTTACAAAAAGAACCATCTCATTTGGCCTTATGGTTTGAAAGTTATGCATGCTTGAAGTTCAAATTAGCTTGGCAATGATTGATCCATATATTTCCAACCATACATCAGAAATTCATGTTCTTGGACTTTTTAGAAAGGGGAGAACAAGATCTTCAATTTTCATGTTGGACAAAATATCATTTGAAGCTTGCTTGATGATGTAATCTTGAGGAGAAAACCTTTCTATTTTTGGCAATTTCAAATTACAGGTCACCTGCTATTTTTGGAAAGTTTTCATCTGACCTCAAATTCTTCAATGTTGATGTTTGAAATGTCAAATGAGACTTGTATGGACATGAATGAGGCCTCTCTAACCATCTCCCACCTTCAAATCCATGATTGAACTGACAGTTGACTTTGGTTGACTTTCTAGGGTTTCAGATGAATTGCATCTTGACTGATGATCTCTGAACATCCAACCTTTGGCCAAACCACTTCAAAATGATCCCTTAGGTCATATGAACTCAATGAACCAACCCTAGGGCTTTGCTTCCATGGAAAATGCACTTGCTTGCTTGCACAACTGGATCTCCTGACCAGTCTTGACTGATGACTTGCACTAGGCAATGGACAATGCAATGCTATGCAGTGGACAATGCAATGCTAATGACCTAAAAATGAAAATGTATGTACAAATTGGAGGTGCAAATTTGAGGTGCTACACCTACCTCTATCATGCTTGCTGCCACTCACTTTGCGCCTGCCATGTCTGCTGAATTCCCATGGGGAATGCCGCTGAACTTCATGCCTGTAGGTTGCACACCTACCTTTGCATCCATGCCAGCATCTAGCCTGGTCATGTCTGTGCCACCTCCCGTTGTGCACACCTTACCTCGTGTAGAGGATACCATTTATCATTCCGAGCCGTCTGAGGGTCCGGATGTTTACGAGAAAATGGATGAAATGAAGGATCAGTTTCTTGAGTTGCACAAGGAATTGAAGACACTAAGGGGTAAGGATTTGTTCGGGAAAAGTGTTGCTGAGTTATCTTTAGTGTTAAATGTGAAGATCCAGGTGAAGTTCAAAGTGCCTGACTTTGAAAAGTATAAAGGGAACACATGTCCACTCAGTCATCTAGTGATGTATGCCCGCAAGATGTCTACCCAAACTTACAATGATCAACTGTTAATTCACTACTTCCAAGACAGTTTGACCGGTGTTGCGCTCCGTTGGTATATGGGGTTGGACAGTGCAAGCATTCGCACTTTAAACGACTTGGGGGAGGCTTTTGTCAAGAAATATAAGTACAATGTGGATATGGCGCCTGATAGAGACCAGCTGGGGTCTATGTCTCAGAAGGATAAGGAGACATTTAAGGAGTACGCGTAAAGATGGAGGGAATTGGATGCTCAGATGACTCCTCCTTTGTAGGAAAAAGAGATGAAAAAGATATTTCTGAAGACCCTGAGTTTATTTAATTATGAACGTATGATTGCTAGTGCCCCAGTGACTTTACTGAAATGGTAAACATGGGGATGAGGCTTGAGGAAGGTGTCCGAAAAGGACGTTTGTCGAAAGATGAAGCATCGTCAAGTAAGAGGTATGGAAGTAGCTTTGGGAAGAAGAAAGACAGCGAAGCTAATGCAGTAATCAATGGGAGGCAGAGGAGGCTTCGGATCAGGAAGAATCAACCACCCCGTCAACATCATCATCAAGTATCTTCAGTTATCCCTGTATTCTCTAATAATCAATAAGTACCAATTCAACAACAACAACGTCAACAACAACAACCGCAACAACGAGCAAACACCTACAACAGCAACAATACCAACAACCGTCATCAACAAAAATTCGAGAGGAAGAACGTCTCTTTTGACCCAATTCCTGTGTCATACGCAGAACTCTATCCATCTTTGGTTCTCAAAAACCTAATCCAACCAAGAAACCCGCCGCAAATTCCAGAACCACTTCCGTGGTGGTATAAACCTGAACTCTGTTGTGCTTTTCATCAAGGGGAACCCGGACATGATATAGAAAATTGCTATCCACTCAAGTATTAGGTTCAGAAGCTGATGAAGAGTTGAATGGTGTCCTTTGAGGACAGTGCGCCGAACATGAAAGCAAATCCATTACCCGCTCATGGAAATTCTTCTGTTAATATGGTGGATGGTTGTCCTGGTGAGTTTAAGGTGTTTGATGTTCGTTTTATCTGGGGGTCCTTAGTGCAGATGCATAAGGACATTTGCTTGGTGAGTGATTGTGAACATGACCATGAGAGTTGTGTTGTTTACAATGTCAACCCGAGGGGTTGTGAAGTCGTGAAAAGGGACATCCAACGATTGATAGATGAAGGCATGATTTAGATTGTTCAAACTCGTCATATAGATGATGATGTAAATGTCATAGTGCCCATTTTTAAGCAACCAGAGAGATTTGTAATTCAATACGACAGCAACAACAGTAAAAATGTCAGCAATAGATCAGTATCGTTGTTGGTTATACGGTTAGCGGGCCCAGTTCCGTATTCATCTGAGAAAGTTATTCCGTATCAGTATAATGCTACGATGATGAAAGATGGTCAAGAGGTGTCGTTGCCTACGACCAGTTCAGTGGTGAGCATTGCTGATATTACCAAGGTGACCCGAAGTGGTCGTGTGTTTGGGTCGGTGTTCCCAAAGGATAAAGAAGAATTAGTTGTTAGTAAGAAGGTAGAAGTGCCTGATGTGGATCCGATTAGCGCTTCAAAGGGTAAGTCTGGTGAATCCAACGATTTGAAGGCTAATGATGATGATGAGGTACTTCAATTGATCAAGAGAAGTGCTTTTAATATGGTGGAGCAGCTGCTCCAAACCCCCTCAAAGATCTTAGTGTTGTCTCTGCTCATGTACTCAGAAGTGCACAGAGAAGCACTGCAGAAAGTTCTCGACCAAGCTTTTATGGAACATGATGTTACAGTGGACCAGTTTGATCATATTGTGGCTAACATTACTTCCTGCAACAATCTCAGCTTTTGTGATGAAGAACTCCCTGAGGAGGGCAGAAATCATAACTTGGCTTTGCATATCTCAATGAACTACAAAGATGATGCTTTGTCGAATGTGCTTGTTGACACCGGGTCGTCACTGAATGTGCTGCCAAAGTCAACATTGTCAAAGCTATCATATCAAGGAGCGCATATGAGGTATAGCGGTGTAATCGTCAAAGCTTTTGACAGTTCGCGCAAAATAGTTATTGGGGAATACTTTTCAAGTAATGGATATCCACACGGCCTACAGTTGCTTGTTGGGAAGGCCATGGATCCATGAGGCGGGAGTTGTTACCTCCATATTGCATCAGAAGCTCAAATTTGTGAAAAATGGAAAGCTTGTAATCGTTGGCAGGGAGAAGGAAATGTTGGTTAGCCACCTGTCATCTTTCTCTTATGTTGAAGCTGAGGACGAGGTTGGAACTCCGTTCCAAGCCTTATCTATTGCTACTGGAAAGAGAGTTGGGGCACCCATGTCCTCATTGAAGGATGCAAAGAAGATTATAGAAGAAGGCAATGTTGATCAGTGGAGGCGCATGGTAGAGGTCTCTAACAACAAAGGTAGAACCAGTCTGGGCTTTTAGCGAGGATCATCAACTTCTAGGTCTGAGGATATGCAACTTAGCTTATGTAGTGGAGGGTTCATTCATGGCAATGAACAACACTTAGCTGTTGTGCTAGAGGATGATAAAGAGGAAGACTGCACCAATTTTACGACGCATGGAAAGACTTGCAATAATTGGACTGTTGTTGATGTTCCTATTATTTTGCATCGATCTAAGTAATTTCTTTTATATGTTTTCAAAATCCTACTACTATACCTAAGGGAGAAGCGGACATTGTTTGGGCATTTTCAAATTGATCATTAATAAAATTAATTCTATTCATCCACATCTATGATGTTTGTTTTCACTTTTTGCTTTATTTTGAAAATGGTAATCACAAAAAACATAAATAAACAATATAATTGTCCATCTGCATAATATTTGGTCACAAATTCACTTCTCTAAAATCAAAATATAAAATCATTATGCAAGATGGTTCCTAACCCCATTGAATACAATGATCCTTCTCCTTCTCCAAATTTTGAATTCCCTGTGTTTGAATCCGAAGAGGAAAGTAATGAAGAAGTGAGTGATGAATTATCTCGTCTTCTTGAGCATGATGAAAAAGCCATTCAGCCGTTCGAAGAGAAGATTGAGTTAGTCAACTTGGGTTCCGAGGATGATGTGAAGGAAGTCAAGATTGGGTCTCGACTGTGTCCAGATGTTAAGAAGGGGTTAATTGATCTTCTTCGAGAGTATTCAAATGTGTTTGCTTGGTCCTATCAAGACATGCCTGGATTGGATTCTGAGATTGTGGAGCATATATTATCGTTGAAGCCAGAATGCCTGCCAATCAAGCAGAAATTGAGAAGAACGCATTCTGATATGGCAGTGAAGATCAAAGGAGAAGTGCAAATTGATGTCGGTTTCCTTGTGACCACTAAGTATCCGCAATGGGTGGCCAATATTGTGCCAGTGCTGAAGAAAGATGGAAAAGTCCGCATGTGTGTTGACTATAGAGATTTGAATAAAGTCAATCCGAAAGATGATTTCCCTCTGCCACACATTGATATATTCGTGGACAATACTGCTAAATTCAAAGTCTTTTTGTTTATGGATGGATTTTCCGGATATAATCACATCAAGATGGCACCCGAAGATATGGAGAAGACCACATTCATTACACCTTGGGGAACATTATGTTATAAAGTGATGCCTTTTGGTTTAAAGAATGCTGGTGCAACTTACCAAAGAGCAATGACTACTCTTTTTCATGATATGATGCATAAAGAGATTGAAGTTTATGTCGATGACATGATTGCTAAATCAATGGATGAAGAGGAACATGTTGAGCATTTGTTGAAGTTATTCCAGCGTTTGAGGAAGTATAAACTCCGCTTGAATCCCAATAAATGTACCTTTGGTGTTCGTTGTGGTATGTTGTTGGGCTTTATTGTCAGCGAGAAGGGTATTGAAGTTGATCCTGTCAAGGTCAAAGCAATACAAGAGATGCCTGCGCCCAAAATTGAGAAGCAAGTCAGGGGGTTTCTCGGCCGCTTGAATTATATCTCAAGATTCATTTCACACATCACTGCCACATGTACGCCTATATTCAAGCTTCTTCGGAAAGATCAGTCGTGTGATTGGACTGAAGACTGCCAGAAAGCTTTTGATAGTATCAAGGAATATTTGCTTGAGCCTTCAATTTTGTCTCCACCTATTGAAGGAAGACCATTGATCATGTATTTGACTGTGCTTGAAGACAACATGGGTTGGGTTCTAGGTCAGCAAGATGAGACTGGAAAGAAAGAATTTGCAATTTACTACCTCAGTAAGAAGTTCACCGACTGTGAGACTCGATATTCAATGCTTGAGAAGACTTGTTGTGCATTGGCTTGGGCTTCTAAGCGTCTGCGTCAATATATGTTAAATCATACCACTTGGTTGATATCCAAAATGGATCCAATCAAGTATATATTTGAGAAGCCTGCTTTAACTGGGAGGATTCCCCATTGGCAGATGTTGTTATTAGAGTATGATTTTGAATACCGATCTTAGAAAGCGGTCAAAGGTAGTATCTTGGCTGACCATTTGGCTTACCAACCGATTGAAGATTATCAGTCAGTGCAGTATGATTTTCCTGATGAAAAGATCTTGTACTTGAAAATGAAGGATTGTGATGAACCGTTGCTTGAAGAAGGGCCAGAACCTGGTTCCCGTTGGGGCATGGTATTTGATGGAGCTGTTAATCAGTACGGTAATGGCATTGGGGCAGTGATTATTACTCCTCAAGGCACGTATTTTCCGTTTATAGCTAGATTGGCTTTCAAGTGTACGAACAACATGGTAGAATACGAAGCTTGCATTATGGGGCTCGAAGAGGCCGTTGATCTCAGAATCAAGTATTTAGATGTCTTCGGGGACTCAGCTTTGGTTGTAAATCAGATCAAAGGTGAATGGGAGACGAATCAACCTGGTTTGATACCATATAGAGATTATGCGAGAAGAATTTCAATTTTCTTTACCAAGGTTGAATTTCATCATATCTCTCGGGATGAGAACCGGATGGCATATGCTCTTGCAACATTGGCATCAATGATTATAGTGAAGTATTGGAATGAAGTTCCCAACTTGTCTGTGATGCGTCTTGATAGGCCAGCTCATGTGTTTGCTGTTGAAGAAATCAAAGACGAGAAGTCGTGGTATTACGACATTAAATGTTTCCTCCAAAGTCATATTTACCCGTCTGGGGCATCTTTGAAAGATAAAAAGACTTTGAGAAGATTAGCCAGAAATTTCTACTTGAATGGTGATATACTATACAAGAGAAACTTCGACATGGTTTTGCTCAGATACGTGGATAGACACGAAGCAGACTTGTTATGACTTAAGTGCATGAAGGTTACTTTGGTACTCATTCCAATGTACATGCAATGGCAAAAAAGATGTTGCGAGCAGGTTACTATTGGCTGACAATGGAATCTGACTGTTGCAAGTTTGTGAAGAAATGCCACAAGTGTCAAATATATGTTAATAAGATTCATGTTCCTCCGACACTATTGAATGTTATCTCTTCCCCATGGCCTTTCTCCGTGTGGGGAATTGATATGATTGGGATGATTGAGCCCAAAGCGTCAAATGGACATCGTTTCATTTTAGTGGCAATTGACTACTTCACAAAATGGGTTGAAGCGGCATCGTATGCAAATGTGACCAAGCAAGTTGTTGTAAGGTTTATCAAGAATTAGATCATATGCCGCTATGGTGTGCCAAGTAAGATCATTACTGACAATGGATCGAACTTGAATAATAATATGGTGGAAGTTCTTTGCAAAGACTTCAAGATTGCACATCATAATTCTTCTCCCTACCGACCCAAGATGAATGGGGCTGTTGAGGCTGTGAACAAGAACATCAAGAAGATTATTCAGAAGATGGTTTGTGACATATAAGGATTGGCATGAGATGCTCCCATTTGCTTTGCATGGGTAACGAACATCCATCCGTACTTCAACAGGGGAAACCCTTTTCTCTCTTGTATATGGCATGGAAGCAGTGCTCCCCGTAAAGGTTGAGATCCCTTCATTGCGTGTGCTCATGGAAGCCAAGTTGACTGAGGCTGAATGGTGTCAGACCAGGTTTGACCAGCTGAATTTGATTGAAGAGATGAGATTAACTCCCATGTGTCATGGTCAGTTATATCAGTAAATAATGAAGAAAGCTTTTAATAAAAAGGTCAGACCTTGGGTGTTCAGAGAAGGTGACCTTGTGCTCAAGAAGATTCTATCTTTCAAACCAGATTCTAGGGGAAAATGGACTCCTAATTATGAAGGCCCATATGTTGTTAAGAGAGCCTTTTCAAGCGGTGCTTTGATTCTTACAATTATGGATGGTGAAGAGTTCACTCGTCCCGTGAACGCAGATGCAGTCAAGAAATACTTCGCCTAAAAAAAAGAGCAGCTCGCTAAATTGAAAACCCGAAAGGGTGGCTTAGGCAAAAATGAGCGTCTCCGTGGATTGAAAACCCGAAAGGGTGATTCAAACAAAAGTTAGAGACATAAAACAGAAATAAATTTCCCGATAAGTTAAGTACCTCACCTTGGGCAACTTATGCAAAAATTAGGGATTATGGCAAGTAACTGCATTCTGCTGATCTTCAATTTTGGAGAAACTCTGAGCACGAGGGTTGACATTAATTCATCATCCCCGGTAGCGGCCGAAAGCACAACGGAAATTAAGTGTTGGTAGAAGTATTAATGTTCATTTGTATTCAATGTAACCCTTTTCCATGTAAATTACCATTTTCAACCTTGTAAAAATCTATGGAGTCTTGTCATTTACAGACTACCATTCCATTAAATAAAGTTGAGCTTTTATCCAATTATTTTCATTCTTATTTACTTCAGCCAATAGTTTTAAATTTTATTATGATCATTTTGAAATTTAAAATTTTAATCAAAATCATTTTTCTTAAATATATAAAAGCAAAGATTTTTCAAAGCAAATTTAAAAGAAATATCAATAACATTTCAAAAGCAGCAAGTTTTTAGTGCAAACCATTAAAGGTTCCACAAGCAGTTAACCCTTCAAATTTCCCAACTAAGTTGGTTGATTCAGTACCCTGCAGAGTTGAGTTTGATCCTAGACAGGGTTTGTGTATTCTTCAGCTGTTTTGGTCCTCGGTGGAGTATTTCGATTCCCTAGTAGATCATGTTGGTATCTCCATCAATCACCATCTGACTCGCTCCTAGTCAGAGTTTCCTCTTGGTTTTTGAGCAGCTATCTTGCGTTTATCCTCTGTATGGTTGTCTCTCATTTAACATGGTGTTGACCTAAAATTCCCTGCAGACTCGATAATGTTTCCTTTCCTCAGCAGATCTCCTTCTTCCCCAGCTAGGGTTGAGCTTTTAGGATGTGGATCTCTCTGTTTTCTGGCAGTTATTTCTCTTTTGTGGATTGATCGAGGATTGTACCTATAGCAACCTGAAAAGTACAGTGCGCGAAAAAACAACCAGCGAAAGAAAATGACAGAAGAGTCGCCACCGTGCGTTATTCATCCCAAAGGAGGGAAAGGAAACGCTCGAAGTAAACCTGAAAAAGAAAAGGACAAGACAGGGTCTCGCAACCAAATCTTGGGTTCAGGAGTCGGTTATGCGAAGGGAAGGTATTAGCACCCCTACACATCCGTAGTACTCTACGGGATCCACTTTTGTAGTTCTTGTCTAAAGGGTGTGGGTTTATCTTGTGTTGTTTACCAAAAAAAAGGTTAAATGAAGGCGACTCGCGCGGATGTCGCATCCACTGCATACGTATCTCATCTGAATATGAGAATCAGAGTCTTCGTAGCTCGGCTGACCTATAGGTTGGGGGGATGTGTGCTCGCTAAGACATCGCGTCTTATGCCTACGTATCTCATCTGGCCTGAGAATCAGAGCAAAATGTAGTTCGGCTAACTATGGGGTTATGGATTGGGTTTTGGACGAACGACGTCACTACGCAATCTACCGGATGCTCGATCTTTGGAGACTTACTCGCCTGTAGTAGAAGGAGTTAACGTGTTGCTTTGGGTTTTAGGGTTTGGGATGCTCAAGGGCAAAAAGGCAGTCCTTGACGAAGGAACCGCGCTACCTGCAGGGATACGAACACATACAAAACAAACATGTATAAAGTAAATGTGCCAACAAGGGGCTCAGAAGTAAATAAACAAAAGAAAACAAATGCCTCCTATCGAGGTCTTCCAGCTAAGAAAGCGATAAAATGCGGAAAAGAGGTAAAAGTACCACACGGATGAAGATTCGAGGTAACAGCAATTAAAGGAGTAAGAAACCCAGGGATCTCCCAAGCTAATGCCATCAAAGAAAGGTGAGTCAGTACAGGTAATTGGAATGAACCTCCAAGGGGTATCCCACAAATAAAGTGGGAAAACCACGCAAACCATCTCTGCAAGAGTCTGTGAGCCCTCACAAAAACTCAACAAAAGGGTTAGTGAAACGCGATAAGCATTTTTTTCATGGATAACAGTATGGTTTTAGAAACCTCAAACCCTGTGGCATACATTTCAGAAATCATGTGATTAAACATTCAAGGCATAGGTTTCACCCATTCATGCATATGCGAAACCTAACGATATCCACACTTCCAAATTCAAACATAATACATCACACATTTAGAACATTCAAATTGAAGGCGTAAAATAATGGGAATAGGGCAAACCTGATTGGAGAGATCGGTTGAAATCAGATTGCACGGCTGGGTTTGCAAGGCAATGTTAGGGTTTGCGTGAGATGAAAGTGTGTGAGTCAGATTGAATTTTTCAGAGCTGCCTGGGGGTTGCTCTGAGTTCTCTGTCAGGTTTCTCTTAAGGTTTTGTCCAGGGTTTTGTTTCAAGGAAACCTCAGAGTATTTTGCTTTTCTTCTCTCACTATCTTTTTCCCAGACAGGGTAATAGGAATAGAATGAATTTTGTTTCACTAAAAACTCTAGTATTTATAGGCTGATATTGGTAGCTTAGTGGACTCAAATGAGAGAGGTCCAAGTCCAAGTTTTTTTTATTATATTTTATTTGTTTTTTATTATTATTTTTATTTATTTATTTATTTATTTATTTATTTATTTTACTTTTTTTCGTTTTTTTTTTGGTTTTTTTTTTTATTATTTTTTATTTATTAAATAAAGTTTCTTGGATCTAATTCTGATTGACATGATGAAATGCAATATGAAATGCTAAATGAATGCATGAATGAGGAGGGCAAATTTTGGGGTCTTACAGCTGCCCCTATTCAATCATCAGTTAACCCGAGTAGGATGAAAGCGAACAGCTTATCAGACAAACGGGGTGAGCTGTGATTGAATACCAAAGACAGACTGAAAATTTGCGCTCCGAGAACACCACAAAAACGCGGAAATACACCGCGCTGTTTATTTTTCTTCCGATCCTCTGGCTGGATCTGAATCAGTCTTCTGGCTTAATCTGGAGTTTCGATCCTCTGGCTGAACCTATACTCAATTTAGTCCTCTGGTTGGATATTAATTTTGATCCTCGGGCTGGATACGATTTTGATCTTCTGGCTAGATCTTCTTCGATCTTCTGGCTAGATCTCCTTCGTTTCGATTCTCTGGCTGAATCTATTTCCTTTGATTCTCTGGCTGAATCTACTTCGATCTTCTGGCTAGATCTGAATTGTTTCGATTTTCGATCTTCTGGCTAGATCTTCTTTGTTTCGATTCTCTGGCTGAATCTACTTCGATCTTCTGGCTAGATCTGGATTGTTCTGATGATAAATTCCCATCATTAGGATCCCGCATCTGAGGCATGCGCTGGTTGACCCTCTTTTGAAATCTACACCCAACCTTCATATTAGATATGCAGCTTCGAGAATATTCCACTTTTGGGCTTCGTACATATTCTTCGGGCTAGAACATGTTGTAACGACTCCTCAATTGGGCTTGCTGGGGAAATAACTGGGGAAATAAAGCTTGTAGGCGACTTCACTGGGGAATCTTCAAATTGAGCCTTAGGCTGGCTTACTGGACCATGATTCTCAGGTTGAATATTCAAAATGAACCTCAGGTTGGAACACTGGAACACGATTCTCAGGCTGAATCTTCGAAATGACCCTCAGGCTAGATCATTGGAACACGATTCTCAGGCTGAATCTTCAAAATGAACCTCGGGCCGGAATACTGAAAAACGGTTCTCAGGCTGAATCTTCGAAATGACCCTCAGGCTGGATCACTGGAAAACGATTCTCAGGCTGAATCTTCGAAATGACCCTCAGGCTGGATCACTGGAAAACGATTCTCAGGCTGAATCTTCGAAATGACCCTCAGGCTGGATCACTGGAAAATGATTCTCAGGCTGAATCTTCAAAACGGCCCTCAGGCTGGATCACTCATGCTTGATCCTCTGGCTGGATCTCATGACCTTGGTTGTAAAGTAATTCTTAAGTCTGCTTGGAAGAACCTGTTTATCAGCTTATGTGTATGCTTGATATGATATGCATGCAAATGCAAATGTTATGCATGGTGTAAAAAGAAATCTGCTTGGGGAAGCCAACTCCGATAGGGAATAGATCGCTTTATCAATCTT
Organism: Lathyrus oleraceus; assembly: GCF_024323335.1. Lineage (NCBI taxonomy): Eukaryota > Viridiplantae > Streptophyta > Magnoliopsida > Fabales > Fabaceae > Lathyrus > Lathyrus oleraceus. Next base: position 391,876,133 of record NC_066585.1, read on the forward strand.
TGAATGCTCTGTGGGGAATGATCCGTCTGCCGGGACCAATGAGCCACCAAAAATAAATTGGCTGCTTGAAAAGTTGACCTTGCGGGGGGAGTATCAACTATAGAAACTTTGTTTGGCGAGGCTCTGTGAGGAGAGTCTGTGGGGAAAACACTTCCTGGGGAAATGTCGTAGGAAACGACCTTTGCTGGGGATATGAACTTGCTAATCTCCCTCAAGCTGGGGATTAACAAATCTGTTAAAAATCATCTGCTGGGGAATGAGATGAACACTGGGAACACCACCCTCTCATCTGTTGGTTATGCAACCACTCCGCTGTTGCTAGGAAGATACCGTCTGACACTGTCAACTCCGTTGGGGATATATAGTCTGGATACTGTCAACTCTGCTGGGGAACATGCTCTGCTGAGGAGAGACTTTGTCAACCGCTTGGGGATGAGGATTCATGACTTGGCATCCGGTTCCTGTGACCTGCAACCAAAAATACACGTATGCCTCGGGGGAATTACTCGGTTTGAATTCACCGTCCGGGATTAAGCACATTCAAAGCAATTTTAAATGTTTTCCTGTGCAAATCATCTGCAAAAGCCACCATTATGTTCATATGCAATATGTTTTATCAAAAATTCGGACATTTTTGCAAACAAACTGATAAATGAAAAATAAAGAGGCTCTTTAACTGAATTATTCGACTCTTACTGGGGAGAAAATTTGTGCCAGGAATAGGCGAGGGTATGAGGAAGCTGATCCCTGAAAAGAGGTGATCGCTATAAAAAGAGAACTATCCTAATGGCAATGGGGATACAGGGTCCCACCGAGTTTCGACTCTGCTATGGCTCGTATGTCCTCAAGACGCTCTGCTCATCTTGCTTTCTGAAGTGGATGATTAGTCGATCTTTAACCTTCGAAGATTGCCGGATTGAATGAAACGGTGATATAACACTGATGAACTCAGATCACAGTCATTCGCTTATTCCCTAACTTTTGCCTGGATCGCCCCCTTTTCGGGTTTTCAATCCACCGGGATACCCTTTTTTGCCTGAGCCACCCTTTCGGGTTTTCGACTCACCGGGTGTACATTTTTTATTTTTATATCCCTAATTTTTTCCCGAACCTCTTTATTCTTTTTTTTTTGGTTCGTCGGAATGCCCTTTTTTTGCCTGGACTGTTCTTTTTATCGTCCAGCGGTTCTATTTTATGCGAAGTATTTTTTAACTGCGTCTGAGTTGATAGGGGACGGGAATCCTTCTCCATCCATGGTTGTTAGCATCAAAGCTCCGCCATAGAAAATCCTTTTAACCACGTACGGACCCTCATAGTTCGGTGTCCATTTGCCCCTGTGATCTGTGTTGGGAGGAAGAAATCTTTTGAGTACCAATTCACCGACTTGATACCCCCGAGGGCGCACTTTCTGACCAAATGCTTTCTTCATTTGTCTCTGACCGAGATACGTCAATTCTGGGTACGTAGTTCCAGCATAGCAGCATTTCCCGTTGGTTTGATTGATGACCAAAGCTGAATCCCCGTATACATCCAGGGTTTTAATCTGTATATTGACGGCTTCCTCAAGTCTTAGGATACAAGCTTCGTATTCGGCTTCATTGTTGGTGCAGGGAAAAGTTATTCTGGCACCAAATGGCATATGAACCCCCTTCCGGTGTGATCAACACTACACCAACTCCGCGATCATTGACGTGGACCGCCCCATCAAACATCATAACCCATTTGGATTCAGGGTCAGGCCCCTCCTCCGGGAGTGGTTCCTCTCAATCTTTTGATTTGAGAAACATGATGTCGTCATCAGGAAAGTCAAACCTCATAGGTTGGTAATCATCAATCGGTTGCTCTGCAAGATAGTCTGACAAGACACTTCCCTTGATGGCTTTTTGTGAAGTATATTGGATGTCATACTCTGTCAATATCATTTGTCACCTAGTAACCTTTCCGGTAAGTGCTGGATTTTCAAAAATATACTTGACTGGATCCATTTTTGATATCAATAGAGTCGTGTGAGTCAACATATACTGTCTTAGTCGGCGAGCAGCCCATGCCAAACCGCGGCAAGTTTTCTCGAGCAATGAGTATCTTTGTTCACAGTTGTAGCGGTGTATTCGTCACTTTATGATTTATTGATTAAATCAAAAGCAAAGCATACAAAGAAATCGAGTCGCCACCGCACTTTTATTTATCCAAAGGACTGGCTAAAAAGCGAACAAAAGCCTAAGAAGTTTTACACATAGAAAACTAATGAAAAGATCAGAGAATCTGGGTAAGGGGTTAATTACGCAATGGGAAGGTGTTAGGCACCCAAAACATCCTAGGTACTCCTAGGGAGCCCTTTTCACACTTGTTGTATAAAAATGTTTATTTGTTTATGACATATTGTGCAAACATGAATGGGAAGATGAGAAAAGAATATACAATTTTTATTATTTTTGTGTTTGAACGGATGAACCCGTTGCCTACGTACCTTTCCATACAAAGGTAAGGATCAAAACGCCATAGTTCGGCTAAAAGATTTCCAAAAGTTAGTGAATTCATTTTAAAACACAAGCACTAAGGCTTTTCATTACCAATGGGAGAAAACTCAACCTGAATCAACAATCCACCATGCGAGGACGGCTTCAACATACTAGTGAGGGGTTAACCCTATAATAAGTATGGAAGACTTACAATTAACTCAACTAAGGATAAGGTAACATTTACATCAACCACTATGGTAATTGAAACCTATGGCTAATGTATGAAAACATATTAACAATGGACAAAGCCAAAAACAGTTGAATGGGTGAAGTTAATTGATTATGAGTATTCACAAAAGGAGGGTCAAAGTATGATTTAGATTCAATTTAGGAAGAAGTGTTAAGAAATGGAGTTTGAAAAAATCAAGGACTTAAGGTCCAGGTTTCTAGTTTGGAAAGACATGAAGATGTTTGCACAACAGTTATTTCAAGTTTTGAAAGCAACATGTGAAAAGGTTTGGGACAAAGATGGTGAATGGATAATGGAGTGTAAAACTTCTCAGAAGTTCACCTCTTGAAATCATATAGAAGATGATTCAAGTGTGTCCTTTGGAATGAAGCAACAATGCAAGTAAGCAAATAAAAGCAAGGTGATGCCGGATACCAATAAATGGATTTACACCAATCTCCTAAAGCGAAACAATGATATCGGATGCCAATAAATGGACTTATTCCAATCTCACAAATCAATAGCGCATACCGGATACCAATAAATGGATTTACACCAATCTCCTAAAACAAAACAATGATACCGGATGCCAATAAATGGACTTACTCCAATCTCACAAAGCAAAAGCGGATACCGGATACCAATAAATGGATTTACACCAATCTCCTAAAACAAAACAATGATACCGGATGCCAATAAATGGACTTACTCCAATCTCACAAGGCAAAACAAAATATGGATATCAGATGCCAATCTATCTGGACTTATTCCAATCTCCACAGGATGATCATAGGAATACAAATGCCAACAACATGGACTTACAATTGCATCCTCACATACAACAAACAAGCAATAGCACTAAGCAAAAAGGACATAAGTGGCCAATGAAATGGTCTTATACTTTATCCCTTCCAAATCATAGGAACAATGGCCAATGAATGGACTTATTGTTGATTCCTCAATGGGCAAACTCAAACAAATCACAAAGATATGAAATGATGACCATGTAATAATGAACAGTTAATGATGATAAATGCATAAAGGTATGCAAGCAAACATGTACAGAGGAATCAAGCAATCAATCAAACAAAGTCATTTAGCACACACTATAACCAAGCAATTAGGCTCAAGCAAGGGTTAGACTTTAAAGTCAACTGGAATGGGGTAAGTGGTGCTCTTAACCTTAACATTGAGAGTTAAGGTGAAGCAAATGAAAGGATATGAGGGGTGTGCCTCATCACTCTTATCCCTGGTCAGGGAGAGCATTGAATATCAGAAGGTGTGGGAGTTCAGAAAGTTGGAACTCTCTCCATAAGTTAATGACTCGATAGATCTTGGGTTAGGATCCACAGTGCTACAACATGTAATGTGAGCAGAGGGAAGACACACATAATAGTAGGAGATGGACTACACATCTCTTCTATCTACCAATTGCCTTATCAAAAGGACTTTTCCTGCTTGGGGACAAAGATAAACAATCACAAACATTGCCTCTTAAGGAGGACTTCAGACAGGTGCCTGGCCAAGTAACAAGCCAGGTCTTCCAGACTACATGAAGAAGAGATGGTATACCTCAATGCTTAAGCTATCAAGCAAAGCAAAAGCAAGTTCACAATGAACTATAGCGACTAAGGTACCTGAAATCAATCCAATTCAATCAGTACTTAAGTCACAAAAGTCAAACAGATAAACCAACAGTCAACAGACAATGTACAATCAAACAATCAAGGCTACATTGTGCAAAGCACAAGTTCAACTCAAATGAGCCAAAGCATGCTACAAAACAAGTCAATGTTAGTTCATAACAATCAAGCAAACCAACTCAAGCTATGCAAATTGATCTCCTTAAAGCCATATGCTTCTTAACCTGAAAACAAACTCAAACATGAGAAGCAAACCCTTAGGGCAAGGCCTAGGGTCAAAGAAAGAGAAATGGACCAAAACAGAACATGAAAATTTACAAGAATCAAGATTAATCAAATAAGAACATCATCCAATTGGTTTCATATCAAAACTATGCACCAATTCCATTTCACAAACAAATCATGTCAAACTAGGCAAGTTGGAAACTCATAGAGGCAAACAGAATGAACCAATTCAAATCAAATCAATAATGGCTCAATAAATTCCTAGAAAAATCATGCCTAAACAGAACATATCAAATGAGCAACATACCAAAAATCATGGCATTTGGATAAATGGAAGCATGTCAATTAAAATCAACAAGTCAAGGTATGCAAAAACAAGCTCAAACAAGACCACAAATGGTACATCAAGTTCACATAAGCATAAAACAGTGATGACAAGTGATAAATGATCCAAACCAAAAACACAATGAACTTCAATGTGTCTAGAAAACATATGTAAAATTTCAAGCTCAAATGATAAGGCATAAGAATTTCACAAATCATCTAAATTCAACACTCATCAAAAGTCCAAACATGACAAGCCAGAAGAGAAAATCTCAAACAAATTGGAAATGGATCTAAAAATCCTACAAAAATTCATGCTTAAACCTAACATCCAGAAGCAACAACATGCAAAAATTCAGATCATTTAGCAATTATTTGGCAAGGTAAATAAAATCAGCAATATGAACAAGAAATGGTGTGACACACATTGTCACACCTCCAATGATAATATCATATCTCACAAACCAGAAATGCAAAAATAGCAAACTATATACCAAAATGACCAGGAATGAGTCTATTTCATGCATGTCAATTTTCATGTTCATTGGATTAATACTCATCATTTCACAATCAAAATGGCAAAGCATAGGCAAATAGCCTATATGAACACATTCCCTAGACAAAATAAAAACAGGCCGTGCACAACTTTTGCTCTCATGCTATTAGAAAACTAGAGGAAAAATGGAGATCAATGCAAAAAATCCCATTCAATTTGGATCAGCCATGAAGTTTCTATGATTTTTTGAAGATTGCAATCAAAATGAAATAAAAATTGAGAAAACAAGTGAATTAATTGGAACGGATGGCATAGTCGTAATTATGTGGAACATTTGAAAACCGGCGCTAAGCAAAAACGATGCGTTTCATTAAAGGGAAACGCAGCCCAATCAGATAGTGAAAAATGGACCAACACATGTGCGAGAAACACCAAAATGCATGCAAACACGGGCCAGGAGGATCAAAAGCGATCTAGAAATGAAAATTAGCTAGGGTTCTTGGCGTTCATCAGCGCTCATCATCATCAAGAACAAAACATCACCAAAATTCATGAAACGCATATCAATGGAATCCTCTCTCAACATACACCACATATCCAGTCTTGATTCAACCTAATTCTACTCATGTCAAACAGATCGAGCAAAAACAAGTTTCACATATCAACATTCAAATCACCATAACTACCTCAAAACTCAATGAAAATCCGCGATCTAAAGTTCATTACAACCAACAACAAAGGATCAACAAGATGCATATCATTATTGCACGAATTAGAGCAATCGAAAACTGACCTTGCTGGAGAAACAGAAGTAGATCCGCGCGATTCAAGCTCTTCCAAGTCTAAACAGATGTTCTCCAAGCTTAGATTGAATGAATGGATGAAGAAATTCAGCTCAACAGTGCTTGATTCTCCTTAAAACTCCAACTGCCATGAACATGCTCAAGCTCCAACAGTCACGATCCAGCTTGAATTCTGCACAATCTTGCTTCAACAGATCTTCACAATGTTGTTAGATGATGAACAGATCGAAAAGCAAGCAAAAGAAATGAAGAAAAATGAAGAAAATAGTTGAGAGAATTTGAGATGAAAAAGTTTGGATCTGGAATTCTGAATGTGTTCTTGATGAATTCTGTTAGAATTAAGGTTATATACTCCCTGTTAATGAAGCTTGTTAATCCTAATTAGGCTAATGCAAAATGGATTAGATGAAATGAAGCTTTATGCAATTTGGCCAAAATGCCCTTCATGCATGCATGGCAATGAACAGTACCGAGTTTCCACTTGAAATGCACTTCAAAATCAGTTTGGATGCAAATGACATTGGATGGAATTGAATGAAATGCATAAATTTCAAATTAGCACTTTCCCTCCAAAAATTTTAATTGATTTAAGTGAAAAATGCACTTTTTTTGTGATGAGTTTTAATGAAATGTGATGCATGATTATGATAGTGCACATCAAGAGTGACATGCTCCAAAAAGAACCACATGAATTGGCCTTTTGATGCAAAAGTTATGCCTTGTTGAAGTTCAAAATCCATTAACAATGATTTGATCATAACTTGCCAACCACAAATGAGAAATGGATGTTCTTGGACTTTTTGGAAAGGTAAGAGCAAGATCTTCAACTTTCATGTTGGGAAAAATTTGATTTGAAGCTTTCTTGGACATGTAAATTTGAGGAGAAGACCTTTCCATTTTTGGCAGTTTGAAATTACAGGTCACTTACTATTTTTGGAAACTTTTTGTCTGACCTCAAATTCTCCAATGATGATGTTTGACATGTTATATGAGGCTTGTATGGACATGAATAAGGTCTCTCTAACCATCTCCCACCATCAAATCCCTGATTTTATGCACAGTTGACCACAGTTGACTTTGTTAGGGTTTTGGTTGACTGAACAATGCCTTGATGAACTTCAAGCCTCTACCACTTGAGATCTTGATTCCAAATGATATCACAACTCATATGAACTCTTGTGAATGATCAATGGTGCCCAAATTCTTCAGAATGGCCACCATCTATGGCTCAATGAATGCCTGTAACTGGTTTGACCTAATGTTGTTGCCTCTGCAAGTAACAAGGTTAGATGACAATATTTTTGTACTTTTGGTTAGTAAATAAATGAAAAGCAATGATATACAAATGCAAAACATGCTTGGTGATCAAGAACCACTCTCAAAAGACAACCCACCCTCAAGAAAGAAGGGCAAGGTGCACAATAATCCTTGAGGCAATGAATGATATGATATGATGCCATGAGGGATCTTAGGGACAAAATTGGGGTCTTACAGATGCCCTTATTTAAGGTCATTCTAGCCGGAGAAGTGAAGTTTAGAAATCTTCATCTCGACACGGTAGAATGGGCTTAAATAACAGTAATGAGACAAATTTTGGTCCCTAAGAGACCTCATGATGCAAATGTATGCATGTAAAAGACACAAACTCTGTGGGGATATGGTTCGCACAGAAGAAAAGACGATCCATAGGAGTAATACACTCACCAGGAACAGAGACTCTAACAGGACTCTTATGGGGATAATAAAAAAAGAAAGAAAGGCGTGAGCAGGACACGACTCTGAATTGGGGAAAACAAAAATCAGACGGGAGACTTTACTGGGGAAGTAAAGGACTCACACTGGGGATCAGAGGATTTCCAAAGGAAAACACGTCCATTGAAAAGACAACAAGCTGACTCAAACTATCCACGAAGGATACTTCGGATAAAAATCCGGACTCGGACCAGGAAAAGATTCACAAAGAACCTCCCTGCCGGGGAAACTTGCATATATTGGGGAAAACGCCAATACAGCAAAGGGTTAAAAAAATCACCACAAGAAACTCCACCGGGACAGTGTCTAACAAAGAGACTCTCCTGGGGGAAAGCAACAAGGCAATGAGATGTTACCGGTATAAAGGCAACAAACTCAGGAAGAATTAATATCTAAGACCGGTATAAGGGTGAGAGATATCAA